>NW_019416288.1:571934-623669 GCF_000390285.2 Anoplophora glabripennis
TTTTCTTGGAATTCTATCTCAAATATCGTATGGACTGTATATACAGGTCTGGTCATATTTTCATTTCCGATACAAAGTTAGTAAATTATATAAATATTTCACCCTAATAATTCTGACTCCGCATATAATTTTTTTTACTTTATGTCATCAATATAAGGGAATAAGACACGCCATAAGAAGTGCGCAAAGCCTGCGGTTCTAAGCAAATTTCCTAAAATTTACATCCAAGTTTCGTACAGCTGGTACAATACTATTTTGTAATAAATGCAAATATCTCTCAGCATTTAAGTTACCATCAATAAAAAAGGGACATTTACCTTTTGAGGGTACTGCGTTCTTAATGGTATACTTAAATGCTTGTTTTCCCGGGACCAATATTGGACCACTGAAGGATTATGACGGCCAAGTAGGGAAAAAGATGATTCGCTGTAAATAAAATTTGCTTAGCAAATTCATTATTTTCATCCATTTTTTCCTTAATGAATTCACAAAACTCCATACGCCTTATTTGATCACCAGGAATAATTTCTTGAGAAGTTTGCATTTTATAGACTTTGTAACGATTCTTTTTTAAGATGTGACGAACTGTACGACTTGGAATGTCAAGTTCTTCGGAAATTTGGGAGGAAGGACACGGCTCACTTACTTCCACAAAAGCACATACATTAACCTCTTTTTCTCTCCTTACTTCAGGAATTTGACAAGGTTCCTGATTTCTACATTTCGTACACCGATTAACACATCCACACTCCTCAAACTTATGAAAAATATTCAAAACAGTTCTAGCAGTGGAGACTAGTTCGTCGGGGTATGAAAATATAAATCGACCAACGACTTCCTCTGCACTTTCTGCACGACAATATCATTTAATAATTTTTTTTTTGTTCGATACTGTACACCAATTTTATTTTATAATATTCCGTCTACTTTTACCAAAGGTTTGAATGAAATAATAATAAAAATAAACAAACAGCAAAACGCTTTAGGTCCCCGGTCGGTTCACAAAAAATGCAACGGGACACGTGCTTTCCCACAGTCAACCAATTACGAGAGTCCGAGTCGCAGCCTCGATGATATATGTCATTTCCGACCCTTTCCACCTGAAGTTGATGCCTGTAATTTACTTAGTCTATGCGAAAGAACTACCTACTTGGCCAGATCGGTATATTTAGCTGTAATTAGAGTTGTAAAAATTTATATATATTTTTATCCGAGAGAGGAATATTTTTAAATCTACATTACTTTTGGTACAGGTATGTTACAGAATGAACATTTTTATGCCCTTGGTTCCGATGTAAGCAATATTCACAATTATGAAAATATGTCCGAGCAAAAATGCGGTAGCAGAATGTTCTACTTCATTTTTATGTCGGCAGTCGTTCAACATTAAGTTCATGTTATATAATTCTTAAAATGCAATTTACTGCAAAATGATTTAATTAGATTGGGAGACAGCCTAATAAGGGTAATAAAGTTGCTTATCGCGTCACGACATCTTAAAGTACAATGTAAGAGGAGACCTAGATAATCCGTTAGGAACAAACCCACGAATATTGTAGTTACGAACGGTTTACCCTACTTACTGCAGGCTTTTCACTGTAAAAAAATTATGGCTAACGAAAAAATGTAGCCTAACGAAAGACTGCTTTGACGTCATCCATATTTTTTTGAAATAGGATTTTATAAATTTTTTCATGTTTTGATAGATTTTTTTATTCTTTTTCCAACCATACGAAATGCCTTTGCATGACGAAATTGTTGAGAAAAAATGAGAAAACTTTCAGCCATTGACTTTAGTTTACGGTGCTCGTTTTCTAAATCATATCAAACAGAAGGTGATGGAAAAACGATTTTACATACTGCTATCTGTCATATATCGGTTATGTTTGTAACAAAATGAATGATTTTAATGAATTAGTTTCTATACTGCAGGTTTATTATGAATTGTAGAAAAAACAGTGTTGCAGCTTTACAATCTAAGACAGTATGGAACGTTAAAGAAGAAGAGTTTCTTTAGGATATGCATATATTGAAAATCAAGAATTAGATTTACTATTAAGTGTCCAAGAAAGTGCGAATACCATATAGGATTAGCCAGGAATCATAATTTAACCGAGTACGTTGTGTATAAAATTCTACATAAACATAAATTGTTTCCTTACAAGGTGAATTTGGTCATAAAAATGATTGTGAACAAAGTATACAGTAATCTCAACTTTCCAAAAATGATTTTATAGACAAATGAAAGTGATTTGGCACGTTTAACCGCTATACATCACACCATTGGAGCCATAATAATCCTAGAATTATAAGAGAACGAAATTTTCAAAATTCATTTCATATTAATGTGTGGTGTGGTATGCTAGTTCAAAAAATATTAGGGCCATACTTTCATTATTCTTTAACTGGTGAACGCTATAACAATTTTTTGAGGGATCAAGAGTATCTAGAAGAATTAACAGTTAATGAGTATGTCCATATTATTTTCTAACAAGACGGTGCACCTCCACATAATGCCCAAATAATCATAAATTATTTGTATACTACATTTGAAGATTGCTGGATTGGTACAAGAGGACCCATACATTGGCCATCACGATCCCCAGATATTAATCGATTGGATTTCTTTCTCTGGGGATTTGTAAAAAACTAAGTTTATCTAACATCACCAAATAACATAAATCAGTTGAAAAACAGAATTAGTACCTCAATAAATAATATTCCACATAACGTTGAATTAAATGCAGTTAATTCGAAGATGCGAAATATATAGTGAAAGAAATGGACAACAGTTTGAACAGTACTTTTAAATTTCACTATTCATTTTACATTTTGTGTTTGCATTTAATACTGTATTGTACAATTGTCTGTTTATTAATATACAGGGTGATTCATTAACAATGGGAAAGTCGAAAGTTGAAGATACTACACGTGAAATGGTGACGATTGGCGCAAACATGCTTTATCCGAAAGTTAATAGTTTTGGAAATACAGGGTGTTGAAAGTTAAAATTTTAAATCGTTTTTTTTGCGATTATTATGAAAATATGTAGGTTAGGAACTTGAAAATTTGTGAAACTATATTTTTTTAGGCGACGAATAAGATGCATGTTGTAATTTCANTTTCATCACCAGGAATAATTTCTTGAGAAGTTTGCATTTTATAGACTTTGTAACGATTCTTTTTTAAGATGTGACGAACTGTACGACTTGGAATGTCAAGTTCTTCGGAAATTTGGGAGGAAGGACACGGCTCACTTACTTCCACAAAAGCACATACATTAACCTCTTTTTCTCTCCTTACTTCAGGAATTTGACAAGGTTCCTGATTTCTACATTTCGTACACCGATTAACACATCCACACTCCTCAAACTTATGAAAAATATTCAAAACACTTCCAGCAGTGAAGACTAGTTCGTCGGGGTATGAAAATATAAATCGACCAACGACTTCCTCTGCACTTTCTGCACGACAATATCATTTAATAATTTTTTTTTTGTTCGATACTGTACACCAATTTTATTTTATAATATTCCGTCTACTTTTACCAAAGGTTTGAATGAAATAATAATAAAAATAAACAAACAGCAAAACGCTTTAGGTCCCCGGTCGGTTCACAAAAAATGCAACGGGACACGTGCTTTCCCACAGTCAACCAATTACGAGAGTCCGAGTCGCAGCCTCGATGATATATGTCATTTCCGACCCTTTCCACCTGAAGTTGATGCCTGTAATTTACTTAGTCTATGCGAAAGAACTACCTACTTGACCAGATCGGTATATTTAGTTGTAATTAGAGTTGTAAAAATTTATATATATTTTTATCCGAGAGAGGAATATTTTTAAATCTACATTACTTTTGGTACAGGTATGTTACAGAATGAACATTTTTATGCCCTTGGTTCCGATGTAAGCAATATTCACAATTATGAAAATATGTCCGACCAAAAATGCGGTAGCAGAATGTTCTACTTCATTTTTATGTCGGCCGTCGTTCAACATTAAGTTCATGTTATATAATTCTTAAAATGCAATTTACTGCAAAATTATTTAATTAGATTGGGAGACAGCCTAATAAGGGTAATAAAGTTGCTTATCGCGTCACGACATCTTAAAGTACAATGTAAGAGGAGACCTAGATAATCCGTTAGGAACAAACCCACGAATATTGTATTTACGAACGGTTTACCCTACTTACTAGTTACTGCAGGCTTTGCACAGTAAAAAATTAGTGGCTAACGAAAAAGTTTTATTGTTAATTGTTGTAATAACACGAAGAAACACTTGGTTTCTTTCGCTTTTAATTTCTCGTATTATCAGAACATAGTGTTCGTTAAATTTTTCTCGAAAACGGATAGAGATACCGAATTGAAACAAGAATACACAATTAATGGAAAAATGATCGCTCTTTCAGGTTTTGAATCAAGTTTCATGTTAGACATACAGGGTAAAAAGTTATTAACTAAATTTTCGGTAAAATTGGTCGTAAGTGGCGCCCTCTACGAGCAATGCTGAAATTACAACACGCATCTTATTCGTCGCCCAAAAAAATATAGTTTCACAAATTTTCAAGTTCCTAACCTACATATTTTCAGAATAATCGCAAAAAAACGATTTAAAATTTTAACTTTCAACACCCTGTATTTCCGAAACTATCAACTTTCGGATAAGGCATGTTTGCGCCAATGGTCACCATTTCACGTGTAGTATCTTCAGTTTTCGATTTTCCCATTGTTACATACATATTTTTCCTACAGCTTAACTGTCTTAGATTTGCTTCAATTTACTAAACTTTCTTCTGTTACGAGAAATTCTATTACGATAACGTAGTCGATATAATTGTAAAGCTGCAACACTGTTTTTTCTACATTCTAATAAACTTGCAGTATATCAACAAATTCATTAAAATCATTAATTTATTATAATATGAAAGGTGACTTCAATTAGAATCAAACCGATATGTGCGCCTTCCATTTTCTATAATATGTATTTAATATACATACATATACATATACATATAATGTATAATATGCAATATGCAATATGCAATATACAATATCCAATATACAATATACAATGTACTATATTCAATATACAATGTACAATATATACAATATACAATATACAATATACAATATACAATATAATATATACAATATACTTACCATATGTTATATAATATATAACATATAATATAAATAGTATGTTTGTAGTGAAAAAATTATGAAGCAGTGCTTTTTTACTTATGGATATTTCTTTGCTTGGACAAAATAATTATTATCCTATGTAAAATACTGAAACAAACTAACATTACTGCAAATAAAATTTATTTATTGCCAGTTTTTGTAGAATTAATAAGTTCATATAATTTGTAGTCGATAAACTTTAAATGTATGCATAATTTTTCTGCTTCAGCAACAAAATCTAGACTTATAATAAAAGTTACACTAGCAATAGCTCAAGGCTACTAACTTATTTCGTGTCATAATGATATAAATAATCAGTGAATAAGGAATAAGGGTAAATTTGTTTTATTCTTAACAATTTTTCGGCAAAATTATTACACTTATGGGTGTGATGAAATAAGAATCACTCTTCAGTGTTTCTGCAATATAAAATTTAACACCTGAGTTGATTAAAAATTATGTTCCTCCCATATTCGGTTTATTACGTCAATCGTTTAAGAATTCCAATCTAAGGCGGTTCTATTCCACTAAATCATGAAGAGCTTCACATGACGTGTGCTCCAGCGACCTTCAATCGGTTGCTTCAATTGTCACTATGACCACACATCCGTGGCCCCCTCGAAAAAAAAAAACTGAATAAGTCCATCACGCAACGCTTTTGAAACCGAAAATATCGCACTCTTGATCTATGCTTCCACTGATCACGAGCGCATTAATTGGGTCAAAGTTATTGAATCATGCCCGCCGTAGCACGACTTCGGAGTCCACGCGCCAAAACAGATTTCATTAGTTTTCGACAGTGGTATTAGCATTTTTTCTCCTCGTCTTGCGTGCCTGCTGTTCGTCGGCCAGAAGGAGAGGCAAGGTAGATGCTATTAAGTGCTTACGGCTCCCTCTGATTATAGCTATTATTATATAGGTATTGTGGGAAACGGGGGAGAGTGGGACAACATCCTTCTTCGTAAAATCGAACAATTAAACACTGTTCATTAGAATGTTTAATGTCAAATGAATTCCTTAAAAACAATAAATTTTAATGTATTGTATTATATTTGTACTGTAGGTTGGCGTACATAAATAAATAAATAAATAAATAATATGTTAGAAATTGGATGCCAGCATTCAATGGGACGGCGGTTATCGTTTGTTTGTTGATGTTACTGGCATGAGTGAGATCACCACGGCCGAAGAAAGACGAGTACCAAGGAGACAGGATACACTCTCTATCTAGCTGTCGGGTTATGCAGTTGTTAAAAGTCTAGAATAAAATTGTATTTGTTTTATTCTTTTTATTTAATTGAAACTCCAATAATCATAAGAAATCTAACAAATAGTTATTTATGGTACTAGTGTTTTACGGTATATATGTCACGCTGGGAAATGTTCTCAAGTGACTTATATGACGTAACACACGAGTGCCATACAAAATTTTATCCAACACTTTCATAGAATTTCGTTTTAATAATAAATAAAAGTAACTTAAAATTTCAAGTTGTCAATGCCAGAAAAAGTAATTTATCGAAATGAATGTATTTTTAAATATTATTTAGTGTCAACCTAAATTGTGTATGTAACCAAGGGTTGTCAGTAAACAAACATTATTTTTTGAGTTGAAATCACGTTGAAATCCTAAAACCATGACTGAAAAATTGTAAAATGTGGAAATTCCATCTGAAATTTTAGAAAAAGCTAATGCGGCTACTCCAGGCATCATTCCGGAGAAATGAAAATCTATATACAACAAAGAACTGAAGAAACTTCAAGATTGGAAAATCAAAGAAGGGGTGAAAGGCGTAAATGAAGATGTCTTGCTGGCTTAGTTTTTGAATTTAAGTGAGAAATTAGCTCCATCTACATTATGGACTAAATGTTCCATGTTGAAGTCAACTTTGACAGTTTACAAGAACATTGAAATTTCGGAAGACTAGTGGCATTTCTAAGGTCTAAGCACAAACATTTTCAATCAAAAAAATCCAAAGTCTTAGAAAGAGAACAAACCGAACAATTCTTGCGTGAAGCCCTAGATGAAGATCATCTTATGCATAAGGTAGGTTCTACTGAATAGTTTAACTGAGTTATATTTACTAAATTTGTTGTTTTCAGGTGGCGTTGATATTAGGAGTTTTTGGCGCTTGCTGTTGCGAGGAATTGACTCATCTAAGCATAGACAATACAAAGGACAAAGGGCAGTATATCCCCATCATGATTTCAAATACTAAATCAAGGATTTTATGTTAATCCAATTGAATTAATTAGAAAATATTCTAAACTAAAGCCTCAAAATGTGTAGCATAAAAGGTTCTTTTGCAATTTTCAAAAGGGAAAATACACACGTCAATGTGTTGGTAAGCCATCAAAAATCCCTAATGTTATTGCGCGATTTTTGGGATTGACAGATTCTAATTTATATACAGGGCATGGCTTGCGTCGCGCATCTGCAACTCTCTTGGCCAATGCTGGAGGGGATATTACAACACTCAAATGCTACGGTGAATGGAAATCATCTATCGTGGAAGAAGGTTATATAGAAGAGTCAATTTCCAGCAAAATTGATATTGCTAAAAAGATACAAGACTCCTGAAGGAGACACAAAAAAGGGGCAACCTGTTCTATAAATTTACCACAATCAGAAAATGATTTCAATAATCCTTTGGCATCAAATTATGGCTTTACTATAAATGTTACTGTTAATATTAATAAGTAGGTAGATTGTAAGTTTGTAGCATTTTAGGTTATTTGATGATTTATTACGGTTTCAAATTGGTTTTCTAATAAAAACTAGAAAAACCAAATATTTGTCTTTTTATAATTTCTATAAGTCACTAGTGGGTTATAAGTCATAACATACTAGTAACTTATGACTTAAAACTCACTAATATGCCACATTATTCCTTTAAAAGTAAAGAAATTATAGTATCAAGGTTGGATATATAAATAAAATAAGTCTAATATCGCACTGATCTATACACATCATATGTTTCTATTATTGACAGTGTTGTACTAAAATTATTTACTATTCGATCCAAAGTTAGCATCAAAATGTTTGAATTTCAACTTATTTTTAACTATAGCTCTAGTCAATCCATAAAAAATGTATGGCCCGATTCTATCCACAACAGATAACTACAATATTCGTAACAGCTCCGCAAACCGAGAAAATAATTCGCAAGAATTGAAAAAATCGCTGATGTTTAGAAGATTCGACATGAAGCGCCANTCATAGAATTTCGTTTTAATAATAAATAAAAGTAACTTAAAATTTCAAGTTGTCATTGCCAGAAAAAGTAATTTAACGAAATGAATGTATTTTTAAATATTACAAAGTATACGAGTGTCAACCTAAATTGTGTATGTAACCAAGTGTTGTCAGTAAACAAACAATATTTTTTGAGTTAAAATCACGTTGAAATCCTAAAACCAAGACTGAAAAATTGGAAAATGTGGAAATTCCATCTGAAATTTTAGAAAAAGCTAATGCGGCTACTGCAGGCATCATTTCGGAAAATCAAAGAAGGGGTGAAAGGCGTAAATGAAGATGTCTGGCTGGCTTATTTTTTTTTAATTTAATTGAGAAATTAGCTCCATCCACATTGTGGACTAAATATTCCATGTTCAAGTCAACTTTGAGAGTTTATAAGAACATTGAAATTTCTAAATTCGGAAGACTAGTGGCATTTCTAAAGTCTAAATGCAAACATTTTCAACCAAAAAAATCCAAGGTCTTAGAAAGAGAAAAAATCGAACAATTTTTGCGTGAAGCCCTTCGTCTAGGGGATCATCTTATGGATAAGGTAGGTTCTACTGAATAGTTTAACTGAGTTATATTTATTAAATTTGTTGTTTTTAGGTTTGATATTAGGAGTTTTTGGCACTTGCCGTTACGAGGAATTGACCTATCTAAGCATAAACAATATAGGGGACAAAGGGCAGTATATCCACATCATGATTTCAAATACTAAAACGAACAAACCAAGAAGTTTCGCTGTGTTAAATGAAGGATTTTGTGTTAATCCAATTGAATTAATTAGAAAATATTCTAAGCTAAGGCCTCAAAATGTGCACCATAAAAGGTTCTTTTGCAATTTTCAAAAAGGAAAATGCACATGTCAATGTATTTGTGTTAATAAGCTATCAAAAATCCCTAATGTTGTTGCGCGATTTTTGCTTGACAGATTCTAATTTATATACAATGGCTTGCGTAGCGTATCTGCAAGTCTCTTGGCCAATGCTGGAGGGGATATTACAACACTCAAACGCTACGGTGGATGGAAGTCTTCTACCGTGGCAGAAGGTTATATAAAAGAGTCAATTTCCAGCAAAATTGATAATGCTAAAAAGATACAAGGGGTGCAGTCCTGAAGCAAGCACAAACAAAGGGGCAACCATAAATTTACCACAATCACAAAATCATTCCAATAACCTTTTGGCATCAAATTACGGCTTTACCATAAATGAAGACTGCCATATTCAAAAAGTCCTAAGTGCCACCTATCCATAAAATGCTTTTATACGTGAAATGGGTCGTATGTGCCATGATCTACTTGCACAGAAAGATTCAGGTCGATGGTGCTGCTGCAAGTGGCAGAAAATTTTACTTTAACATCAAAACAGACGAAGTGCCAACAAAGTTGCAGTGTTTTTAACAGCTGATTACTAAACGTTTGTTGTGCTCTTGTATAGTGTGTATTTTGTTTATTTAATAAAAAATTATGGAGATTCCAGAGGTTATAAAGGTGAAAAAGAGATCAAAGACGGGAGATGTTAGAAAAAACACAAAAAATAATAAAAAAACTGAAAACCCTTACCTAACCTCAAGGGCGAGAAAATGTGTTCCCGGTAAAACCGCTCCCGGCGAGGTAAGTTTTGTAATAAGTTTGTTGTTATTGTCTGATATTATGTATTATTCAATTTTTGCAGGCAAATTGCAGTTGCCAATATGCCTGCAAAGCTATTACTGTAGCAGCAAGGCAATTTTCAGAAAATTTCTTAAATTACAAGATTACAATGAGCAGCAAAATTTTCTTCGTGCATACATTAGACCGAATCTTATTAAGAGACGACGACATGGAAGTTATGAAAACCCAGCTGATAGCCGACGCCAGCACTCATACAAATTGTTTATACCCCTTGCAGGGGAATCAGAGTTGCGAGTCTGCAAAAGCACATTTTGTAGTACCTTTGGCGCGTCTCAAAAACGAGGAACCTTACTTTGTAGAAAAATTCTTTCAGGACAACTTTCTGTAGTCGATAAACGCGGCGGAAAACGTCCAAGGCGTGACACAGCTTGGAAGCAGAAAATTATTGAGTTTATATGGTTGCTCCCTAGTCGGGAAAGTCACTATGGGCCTAAAAAAATTAGAATAGACGTTATCTTTCACCAGATTTCAATATAAAAAAATTGTACAACGCATTTTTAGAAAGGCACAATCTTGCTAGCGAAAGAAAGCCTGCTGTATCGCGTCCATGGTTCAATGATATTTTTAATAAAGAATTTAATTTATCATTTGGACAGCCAAAAGTTGACACGTGCCCGACCTGCGATGAGTATAAAATTGCTATAAGTGCAGCCACAAATCCTGAAGCAAAAAACATGACAGAATTAAAACAGAAATTGCATCATCGTAAGGCAGAAAGTGGTCAGACATTGATGGCACAGGACATCAAGGACAGTCAAGAGCTTCACTCTGATACATGTGTATTGTCATACGATTTACAAAAACAATCGCATCTCCCTTCACTTACCCACACGCAGATGTACTACAGTAGACAATATACTTGTGTTAATTTTGGAATACATCTTGAAGATGAAGGGAAGGGGTTCATATACTTATGGGAGGAAATTTCAGGAAAAAGGGGATGTAATGAAATTGGGACCTGTATATACTCTTTTGTGGTGAACGAGTTGACAACTAAAAAAAGAAAACTAGTCTTGTGGTCTGATAACTGCGGTGGCCAAAACAAAAACCAGGGTATTTAACTGTTTACTTCACTTTAGTAGCTCAAGGTTATTTCGATGAAATCATACATAAATTTCCACAATGCGGCCATACTTTTCTTTCATGTGATCGAGACTTTGGTTGTATTGAAAAGGCAAGACGAGGTCTGAAACCTGAAGTGCCTATGGATCTAATTAGGATCATCATACTGATAAGTTCTTTGATTGGATGCAAATTGCAAAAACATCTCTAAGGACTGCAAATTTGGGAATATCATAAGCCACAATGTTGAAAATTACCAAGATGATCCTGGTGTGGTGGAAATCGAGACAGCTTACTCTGAGGCGGCCCCTTGGAGAAAGGTCAAAGTTTTCAAATCTGGATTTAACCAGCGATACTTTAAAGACTTACAGGTTGAACCTGTTCCCCAAAGAATGCGACCTTGGGCTGCAGATAAAATTAAGGAAATCAAGACTATGATTCCATTTATCTCCGTCGAAAATCAAGATTTTTATAAGAATTTGATCACAGCACAGGAAGCCTTGATAATTCTGTGACAATTTCTTTTTACATTATTTTTATCACCTCTGATATTTTTGTAACATTCTTAAGTTTTAAATATATTCAATTAAAATGTAATCAATTGTTTTTTCCGATTGTGAACTATGTTATTGAATTCCCTTAAAGTAGTTTATTATGTGCAAGTTAGTTGATACATAGGACGTTTTGATATTGAAGGGGCTATAATTTTTCTGATGAATTAATAATCTTAAAAATTATAGTGTAAATACCAATTAACTCATTTAATAGTGTAATATTAGAAGCACCATAACCTTTGCCTCACGGTAATTTTTTTAAACATATTTCTGGTCTTCCTGTAAAATTTAGCTTTTTGTACTTAGGACCTTTTGAATATGGCAGTCTTCAAATGTTAATGTTAATATTAATAAGTAGGTAGATTGTAAGTTGGTAGCATTTTAGGTTATTTGATGACATTACCGTTTCAAATTGGTTTTCTTTTAAAAACTAGAAAAATAAAACAAACATTTGTCTTTTTATAATTTCTATAAGTCACTAGTGGGTTATAAGTCATAACTTACTAGTAACTTATGACTTATAACTCACTAGTGACTTATAGGCCACATTATTCCTTTAAAACTAAAGAAATTATAGTATCATAATATACAGGTTTTGGATAAAAAAATAAAATAAGTCGAGTCTAACATCGCACTGATCTATAATCATTATATTTTTCTATTACTGATAGTGTTATACTAAAATTATTTGCAATTCGAGCGAAAAACTCTCTAAGCCTACTTGTGTGCTGAAGATCTTGTTAATCGCTATCCAAAGGTAGCATCAAAATGCTTGAATTTCAGCTTATTTTAACTATAACTTTAGTCAATTCATAAAAAATGTATGGCTCGATTCTATCCACAACAGATAACTACAATAATCGTAACAGCTCCGCAAACCGAGAAAATAATTCGCAAGAATTGAAAAAATCGCTGATGTTTAGAAGATTCCACATGAAGCGCCACAGACTACGCGATCGGCCTCTATCACGTCAGAGAGCGCTACGTCAGTGCAGAGAGACACGCAGACGAGACAAATTCGCGGATGTTTCGAAGATTCCATGTGAAGTCTTGCAGACGGCGCGATCGTCATGCAATCGCTCCGGAAGCCTTCACATCGATGACGGTAGGCACGTGATTTAACGCTGTACACATCCGGCATTGTCATACAGAAAATCGTCGATGTTTCCAAAATTCGATCGTCGAGCTGCCGCGCCGGGACGAAAAATACCTCACCGAGAGTCATCGAACGATGACAACTCGTACCAAAGCTTCCCCTGAGGTCGTCGATGAGAGACAAAATTTCAACTAACTTTCGTTAACATCGTGAAAAATATTGATTTCAAATTCAACCTCCTGCAACATTTCCGGGTCAATATTAACATTGTTTAATTTCAGACTTCTAACTTCACACAAAAGTCATACATGCCAGGAACTCAGACATATAAACCGGACCAAGCCACATACAGATTACCGGAATCCATTCCGCAAGCGAGTGGACACGCACCCTAGTCAATTATAGTTATTTAACCAGGACGTAGCGCCTGGCCAGAGCATGTACTCGACAAACACAAGAACTCGTATTTGAAACCGCTGCATTTCTGTACTATTTAACACTAGCATAAATAAATATGAGATATTATTTATGTACAAAGAATCCATAAACCCGAGCTTAACGTTCTCCAGCTATACGCTGCAATTCAATTTTCTACGAGCTTACCTAGAGGCACTCCACTGAGTTCGTACAACAGTGCGTACACTTTAGTGTGTAAGAGACTGAGATTTTCGAACAACTGTCAGTGCTGCAAAGGAGAGGCAAATAGGTTATCTCCACCGAGAACTAGCGAAACCGAGCAAAATCCTCGTCCTGGCGCCCAACGTGTTGCTTTCGTAAGATTCGATCTAAAGAAATTAGAGAATAAAACTTATTCCGATATTCTAAACAAACTTTTAAACAATGTCACATACTCGATTAACATTAGGTATGTAAAATGTTTGCTTCTACTGCTCTAACTCTACGCCACTTCCTCCCAGCGACTTTGCTGGCTCCAAATGATTACTACGATCATTTTCTAAAGCGGCAAAATGGATTCTCCTGTAAGTGTGCCAATATAATTTGTGGGTGTAGCAAGGTCAGTGGCTGCACGAAAAAACTCAGTTTTATTTTATTAATGATACTTTTACTTATTAGGCTAGATAATGAGGTACCCTTATCACCCGGAGCTCTACATTGTTCCAACTCGGTAGAAGGCGATACCGTTTCATTGTTCGCCTCGGTAATTGATGACCATTACTCATAACATTCATTCATAACGAGGAATTCATTTTCCGTAATTATAGTCATTTAGTGGAAGCTATAATTATCATTTTTATTTGTTAGACAATAGTACAAACTACGTCAGTTTGATGTAATGCTATAGTTTTTTTTGTCATTAAAGTAAAAGTTGCTACTTAGGCTAACCTACTTCTGTGATGAATGAGATAATAAGTTAATTTATGTTAATACAGACTATAATTTAGAAAATTGTTTTGATTTTCTATAATCGAAAAGTGATAATTATTATTACTATTGTTGAAATATAACGGCTACTATTGTAATTAAACGAGTTAAAATTATTAATCCGCTATGGATTTTGAAAAAAATTGATACACAGACTTTAGTTGTAAACCTTGCAATAAAATAAATGAGAATCGTATGTATTTATCCACATTTATAAGTATAATTTTTGCTTATTTATTTAGAATTAAGAGTACCTACCTAATGCCTTAATAAGACTGACATCATAATAATTTGAATAATTGTATTTGTATTATTATGATACACACTTGCATTATCAAGCTTTTATAGGAGGACATAAAATGTGTGTATGAATAGGGAAATCTTCCTCACCAACTAACATTATTCTGCACCACGTACATTGTTTTTAGTTTATATTTTTGTAATATTATTTAAGGGCGATTATCGGGGTTAATTTGAGTTGTCAGTTTTATTCACATGAATGTAAAATCAGTCAGTTATTTTATTGAAATTACTGAAACTTAAACCTAAAAAGAATAGGTGGTCTTCTATGTAAACTTATTTCCAAAAACGTCTGCTATCAGAGACAAACCCCTTTAAAGGGGTAGGTTAAAATTCAGTTTACATTTTATTTCTCACAGTTAGAGAAAATTGTGCATTATAAAAAAAATCATTAAAATTAGCCAGTCCACAGATTAGTTTAATTCTAGAGTGATAAGAACTATACAGGATATTAATGAGTTTTGTCAAATTTTAATACTACCGATAAAAATAATTATTTTTATAATCAAGGTTTGCCCTATAACAACTTCTGATAGGACGCTTCCCTACGGAGATACAGGGTGTTAAAAGTTTCAAATATTTATATGATTTTTCCTGTAACTTCACTGGCAAAAAATATTTAGTGATAAAATTTGGGGGAAAAAATTTTTTAGTAGGGACAGTTTTTTCATGGATAAATTATTCCAAAATACACTTCAATGGCGTGGTTACCTATATTTGGATTTAAATATTAAATTTAACACAAGCCTATATTATATTAGAGGTTTATATCCCTTTATCACTGTCTAATGCACTAATTTCTTTTCTTCTTGATCCTTTATATCCTCTATTTCTTTCCTGTACCTATTAGCACAACTTCTGTTCCTGACTTGTTATCTGTCATATAATTCCTTTGTTGCTTGTCTCTTTGCTGATATTTTTGTATTACTATTCCCTGTCGGTTACCTCACTCTCTTTCTTTTTAAATCACTTTCTAATTCTAGTAATCCAAATTTTTATTACCAATCACATTTTCAATTTCGAATATACTTTATTACATTATATTTCTTTAAATTTTGTTTGCAAATCTTTTTTTACGAAAATTTTTAATTGATCATATACTAATTTTTCTTAACTTAACTTAACCCTTTATAATAGCGTAATTTCTATAGCAGACATTTTTGGAAATCAAATTGTAGAATTGAATCCCATTACTTTTAGAAGAAATGTCCTGTGTATAAGCAGAAAAGAAAGTGTTTCCAATTGGAGATGAAATATTCTAGTAGAAATTTTTCTAGTAGAAATTATGTTACGTCCTGTATACTATTGTCCTCGATGCTCGTAGATTTAAAAATATGAAGTATAATTTAGTAAAATTGATTTATAACAAAGTTATTTGTACTTGCAATATATTTCGAAAGCTTATTTTATCGATACCAAATATCTCTTGGCAGAAAATTGTACATACTCGAGATTATCTGAAAAGGAAGTAAAGTTATACAAAGCGAAAGAAAAAACAAGAGAACAAATTAATTGCCTATTAACAAAATGATAAACAACTCTCGATTATTCTATCAACCTGAATGCAAAGTTAATAAAATATTCCCGATACATTAAACCGAATACAATAGAATATATGCAATTCATACATACCGAGCTGTGTCGCAATTAGTTCTTTGTTGCAATATAACTGTAGCAATAATGTTAACACGATAACTTTATGTTAATGAGACTAGATATGATCTTGCTAAAGATAGTCAAATTGCAATTCGCATAGCTCGGGATGCTGTGCCGCATGCCATTCGACGGGGCGTAGGCAAAGAAGAACTAAAAGTCAGTAAATATCTTTAGTAGGTTAGATGCCGTTTCGTGATCGCAGTTTTATATGTATGTACTGGTATTCTTTAGAGATTATGACATTTTCTCTAACTGCATCAATAAACCACTTTTAGAAATCTAGCGCGTAGCAAAAGTGCACCATAATTTGAATATGAATCTAAAAAAGATTTAAAATATACACAGATTACGGCAGACCTTTTCATACATATCCCCCTTTGTATGGGAAACTGATCTATCAAGCCCTAGAAGTGTTGGTTTATTTTGACACTTTTGCAATGTGCTTCTATTTGACTTGACACATTGGGGCGCTTCAGGAAAACTCATATAACATATCTTTAACATGGTTTTCTATCTCCAACAATAACACCTGAAAGTGGATGCAAAATATAGAGAAACATATTCATGGTGATCGATTTATCTTGGTAAATGTGTTTTGTTTGAAAGCGACTAAAGACAGGTAAGTTCTGTAAATTGTGTTATACTCAGCTGTCACTCAAATATAAGATGAAAAAAATAGTATCATAATCATACCACCCAATATTTTCTTTTAGAATTAGTATTGAACATTGAACATTGAAAAAGTAAACACTTGACTTTCATTTTCATTTTGGGCCCACTCTGGATCCTGTAGACCACGTCGTTGATCATCTTGATTGCCGTATATGGGTCTTCCCGTGAGTTCTGGTAGCTTAGGAGATTTTCCTTTCTTCCTTTTTGGGTTTCAGCTACCTCGGATGAATGTTCTTCCGGTATGTTAATGCCATCTTGGGGATGGCCAAAAGCAATGTCGAATGGTAGTCTCAATTTTCTACTAAAGACTATGTTAGCTGGTGTTCTTACTGTAATTTCATGGACTGCTGACCGACAGGCTAATAGAAAAACAGGTACGTGTCGGTTCCAGTCGATTTGATATTCGTTGACGACTATTTGTAGTTCTGGTCTTGTTCTGACCTTTTTGATACACTCTATGGAACACCTGCGATTCAAAATTTCGCCCTTGGTTAGAATACAGATCTGTTGGAACGGCGAATCTGCAGAAGAGGTTTTCAACGAGAACTTCTGCTACTGTCACTACTGATACAGGATGGATATACTTCTGCCCATTTACTGAAATAATGATCGTAACTAAAAGGTAACGATTTCCAGATTCTGTCTGGGGAAACGGTCCGGCAACATCTACAGCAATTCTCTCAAAGAAAGCTCCATCATCAGCGACACAAATCGTCTACATCTGCTTGAGCCTCTGTCTAACTTTGTTTACGCCAAAATGTCCTACCTTCCTTCGTATCTTTTTCATTTGGACTTTCCCACTGCCTCTTCAGTAACTAATTTTCTAAGATGAGTAAATCCTGTATTACCCAGTAATCTTTTGACGTCGATGATTTGTCCGATATTTCTGTACATTTTGGTCGAGTTGTATGTTCTTTCCAATTATTAATAATAGATTTCAGACTGTCATCATTCCGCTGGTCTTCCCTAAGTTTTTTAGTTTCCCAATGTCCATTCGTTACAACTGCTATTCATCGGGACAAGTTTCCAAAACTTTTGTTTCTGCTTGGTTGCAATGGAACACTTTTCGGGGCATGGTCATCTGGATACTGCACCTGCGTTTCCAAGTAATCTTTAATTTAAGACATGCTTGGAGCTTGCGCAGAATATTTAGAAACAAGATAGCCAGAAATATGAAGTAGGTATGTGTGTGTCATTGTGACTATAGTTTGTACTTTTAATTTGAAAGAAAAATCTGAAGACGAATATTCCATCATATTTGAAGATGATCGGCATATTTCAAAAATGGTATGATTAATTCATCTCAACATCAAAACCAAAGAACACTTTTTATTATCATAAAATGATTTTTTATTTTAAAAGAATTGATCAATTTATGAAATATGATCACTTTGAAGAAATAAATGGTTAATGGTAAATGGTTAAATAAAAAAAAACAATAATTAAAAACTTCAACCTTTCGTATATCAAGGCAGAGAATTTCAAAAAAGTGATTTTGAACTGACAATATATCCAAAGTCTTTCAAATAATTTTCTTTCGAGAAGGCATCAAAAAGCATATTCTAAGAAGAAAAGCCTTCAGCTGGGTTCAAGAAATTTTCCAAGCTATTACCTACTAGATATTTTAATAATATGTTTTGTAACTGCCTCCAATAAAATATTATTTTTATGTTTCAACGAAATTTTCAAATAATTTTAAATATACGAAAAAAAAGAAAACATGACAAGCTGATACTCCATAATAACAAAAAATGTATAAACATATAAAAATACTTATGTCTTGTTTCAATGTTTTTGTTTTAATGTTCTTAATGTTCTGTTAATTCCATTCAAAAACTTTTTCTAGGCCTTTTTCTTGCTTTGTGGGCGTAATGGAAAATCAACAGTTTCTAAAAAATAAATATAACGAATACATAATCACCCTTTACTAAAATCTTCTTAAAAAAGTTAAATATGTATGGACTAATGGCATTATTTTATTCGGTCACATATTTTCTTAATAGATCTTTGCAAAAAATATATTTGGTACCAATTATAATAAATTAAACTTATTATATATATTATAAAACGAAATTTATAAACATAACACAAGACAACAAAATTTGACAAAAGATCACACCCAAAAACCAGACCCCACTTGCTTGAAGGTTTTAGGTGCGCAGAATCCAAATCCGGCGTCAGAATTGCTGCTATACGTCACGTTTCCGAGATATACTAACCTAAAATTGCAAAATACAGGTTTTTTGTTATATTTGAGCTTATATTACAGAGATAATTTTTTTTCTAAAAACGAATCATGCCCTCTAAAACTACTATTCTTACCCTTCAAAACGCCTTTTTCAGATTTGAAAAATGTTTTTTATTCACGGAGATATCATTGAATGAAGTTAGGTACTTTAGCGTTTTCATAGCAGTGGTACTAAAATTGGAAAAAGTTCTTCAGAAAACGGATATTTACATGTTTTTTTCGCTCTGTGATAAGATAACTCAAAAACCTGTTTTTGCACTTTTAAGGTAGGATATCTCGGAAACGTGACATATATGAGCAATTCTGACGCCGGATCTACATTTTGCGCACCAAAAACCTTCGGGCAAGTGAGGTCTGGTTTTTGGGTGTGAAAATTGCTGCCCTGTGAACTAGAATCAATGGCACCTCAGTGTTGCACAAGCGATTTAATAACAAGGAAAAGTGCTCAGTGGCATAAATATTGAACTAACCCTCGCACTCTCCTCCATCTTGCTTACTCTTTCTATAAACTAAGAGACTCAGTCACTGTTTCCAATTCTTCATTCGATTATTTTAATTCTAACCGTGAACATTTTGTTAAGTATATTTAAACCTCTGAAACTGAGTCAATGTTAGCCAATTGATGGTCAGTAGCCAGTGGATAGTCAAGAGTCACTTTACGAGGAACCACTTTGCTCTCATCTGAAAAGCAACCCCTTAACAGCTCTCGGTCTTTAGGAAGCACCCCATATCACAAACATGACGATATTTGAAATTTTTTTTTCGTTAAGTCGATGTTGAAAACACTTATTCTTTAGACAGTACATAGTTTCCATAGTTTTCATGTTTGCATGTTTTCATTTCATAGTTTTTTAAAAAAGAGAGTCCAATCATAATTTCTTAATTTTAAATGTCTTTAACTTGATTCAAACTTACAGCAAATGGTTTTGCCTTTAAGTGTAGGGAAGCTCCAACGGCTAAACTTAGCTTTATCTATAAGGTGTCCTTTCAAGTTTTAAATAAACCTAATAAGTTTTCCAATAATAACTCTTTTTAGCTGTAACCCCAAGCCTTTATGTTGATTAATAATACGAATAAAAAGCTCAGCATCTCCGTCACTGATTGCACACTGTCGCGGTGTGTCGTATGAGGTATTAGAATGCATATTCCTAGCCCTACCGGCTGGCACGGCGCGCGTCCGTATCACGAGCTGCACGTTTTTAGCCCGGACTACGTTACACAGGACATAAAGGCAAATGAAACATGCTCGAAACGTTATTATTTTAAATTAGCTATTAGGCGGCGCATACTAATACCACAGGGCCGAATTTGTTCATGACACTGTATTTTTGACAAAACTGTGTACGTGTGCAAGATACAAGCCAAAATGAGTGCCAACCACAAATGGCAAAGTTTTGGAATTGTTTCATAATCCTTCATTCTACAACATTTTGGTTTTAGTTATATGAAAGCGTTGTATTCGAGCAAATTTTTCACAGAACTTTTCAATTTTTTATTATAATGAAACATTATTATGGTTGCAGTGCTATACACACAAGGGTAAATCTAGAGATTGCAAGGAGATAAATCAGAACTTTAATCAAATGTTTCTTGTTGTGTAGGCGCAAAAGAGTTTTTAATTATTTGTTACTGTAATTTACTATCCACATCCCAAAATACGCACATTTTCAATTTTACAAAAGCCAATGGAAATTGTTGGATATACAAAGATATTTCGTCCTCTATACTCATACTCATACTCATACTCATACTGTTTATTGACCATCTATACAAGTGTACACAGTCAAAAGCCTTCATCACGTCGCACATTACTGCTTGAGTGGGATAATATCTATCTATACCTTCAACTACGACGGCCAAAAAATCAGTAAGGGCATTTACCGTAGATTTGTTACTACGAACACCTTATTGAGCAGCTTACTCAAGGTAGGTAAGACATTAATTTTTCCTTAATAATAGCTTCCAAAATTTTTGATAGATTAGGCACTATTGTAATTGGTTTATAATTGATAGTGTCATCAGTATCACCCTTTTTATACTATTTTACTATAGTTCTGGAATAACATGCTTGCATGTTAGTCTCTATCAATGAAATTTTATATTGAACCTTGCATTACGATGTTTGGAATGACATCTAACGATATTTTGGTTTTAGAACAGATCGGATTCGTCTGTGTTCATATTAATACATATTTCTTGTTTATTAAACTAATTCAGCAGCTCTTTTGAAACTTCAATATGCCACTATTTGTGAACTTTGGCATGTAATTCAACGATAATGCACTTTCCTGTGTCCAAACTCTTGATAAGCATTGTCTTGCAATGGAATTCTAATATAGTTGAATACCATTTCAACCAAGTTAGATCAGTTTATGTACTGATATGATCCACAGAATGACGGCTCTTTGCATGTACGCATACCAGTTTAAATAATTTTTTATTCAAATTTCAGTGATTTGGACTAGGAATAAGACATAGCTACTTGTTAAATTCATATGATTTTCACGTGAAATTTATTTATATATCTTTAAGCAACAGTAATGAGAATTATTACAAACAACAATTTTAGGTATACATATTATTAATTTTATATTTATTTAACTTTAATTTATTTTGTTTATTATGTATTTGTTTGTTATGTATTATAGTATATAATTTTTGTAATGTTATTTGTGTGGTTTGCTCCAAATAGTGGAATGAATAATTTGTGTTTATGTGTAATTTGATGTGTGTTTAATGATTAAATATTCGTTTGGGCGCCTTTTGTTGTGTAGAATGTAATTTGTGTTTGTTGAAATTAATTTTTATTGGATACAGGTTCTCATGATAAAGTTAAGCAATAACAATGACAAATTTCATCGAATTATACTTTTCTTACCTTGTTTTTTCTTATCTCTCCTCTGGCAGCTTTATCTTGCATAAATAATATTTACAGTGTACACTTTATTACAGTGTAGATATGAATGTTTAGTAATCAATGATACACTGTCCCTCAAAAAACACTTATTCAGAATACTAGCATGAGTTCTTATCTCAGAGAAGCGGTTCAATATTATTCAAATTTACTATCACTATAGATTTGAGTAGGAAGCAATGAATGAAGGCAAATTTTTAACGATTTTAACAATGTGACATTTATTGAATATTCATTTTTTAAAAATCCGAACAATATTTTTTTTAAGAAACACAGAAACTAGATATGTTATGGACTTTTACATGAATAAATAACTGATAAACTTTTCTTAACTCTACCTGACATAATTTTGAAAATGTTTGGTTAACCAATTAGTACTGTTTTAAATGTATTACGAAACAAATTAACTTAAATTAAGAACACAGAAACTTAACTAATCCTTATACTATGAAATGTTCTAAAATATGATTTTAATCTCTATCCACTGATATTGTCTATGGTTTGAAATTAAGTTTTTGATATTACAAAATGTATTTAGTTCGAATTGGTAAACACGCTAATTTACGTTTCGGAGAGTATGCTTAGGCAACTGGACTTACATTTTCCATTATTTATGCGTTGGAATGTCCAGTATTCACTCTAACCTCGCTTTTAGTCGTGGGTTGACAACTGTTCTCGTCTCTTGTAGATGTTTTTTTGTGTGAGTTGGTTGATTCCTGATTTTCTACAATGTTATTTGTGGAGCTACAGGATAACATACACCCCTAACCTGTATCTGGGATCAACTAGTTTCTCTTCCAACTTGTTTACTTCGAAACGATGCTGTGTTGTTTTCCGTTTGAAGGTAAATTTTCTGATTTGTCCTTTTTTTATTGGTCACTTGTTTCCATGACGTTTTGCCTTTAAGTGTAGGGAAGCTCCAACGGCTAAACTTAGCTTTATCTATAAGGTGTCCTTTCAAGTTTTAAATAAACCTAATAAGTTTTCCAATAATAACTCTTTTTAGCTGTAACCCCAAGCCTTTCTGTTGATTAATAATACGAATAAAAAGCTCAGCATCTCCGTCACTGATTGCACACTGTCGCGGTGTGTCGTATGAGGTATTAGAATGCATATTCCTAGCCCTACCGGCTGGCACGGCGCGCGTCCGTATCACGAGCTGCACGTTTTTAGCCCGGACTACGTTACACAGGACATAAAGGCAAATGAAACATGCTCGAAACGTTATTATTTTAAATTAGCTATTAGGCGGCGCATACTAATACCACAGGGCCGAATTTGTTCATGACACTGTATTTTTGACAAAACTGTGTACGTGTGCAAGATACAAGCCAAAATGAGTGCCAACCACAAATGGCAAAGTTTTGGAATTGTTTCATAATCCTTCATTCTACAACATTTTGGTTTTAGTTATATGAAAGCGTTGTACTCGAGCAAATTTTTCACAGAACTTTTCAATTTTTTATTATAATGAAACATTATTATGGTTGCAGTGCTATACACACAAGGGTAAATCTAGAGATTGCAAGGAGATAAATCAGAACTTTAATCAAATGTTTCTTGTTGTGTAGGCGCAAAAGAGTTTTTAATTATTTGTTACTGTAATTTACTATCCACATCCCAAAATACGCACATTTTCAATTTTACAAAAGCCAATGGAAATTGTTGGATATACAAAGATATTTCGTCCTCTATACTCATACTCATACTGTTTATTGACCATCTATACAAGTGTACACAGTCAAAAGCCTTCATCACGTCGCACATTACTGCTTGAGTGGGATAATATCTATCTATACCTTCAACTACGACGGCCAAAAAATCAGTAAGGGCATTTACCGTAGATTTGTTACTACGAACACCTTATTGAGCAGCTTACTCANACCACTTGATTGGCCCATTCTTTTTACCAAGGAGGCTAACTGGAGAAGCTTATCGTAATTTTCTTGAAGAGGAGTTGCGGATACTACTGGAAGACATCCCGTATCACTTAAGTAAGACTCCAAATGTATTTTATGCACGATGGCGCTCCAGCACATTTTAGTTTAATTGTGCGACAATATTTGGATGATGAATAATTCTTGCTTCACTGTGCATTAATACCTGGAATAAATAAGTGCAGGGCAAAAGTTATTAAAATTATTATTTTGTAACATTTTGTATTATATTATTTTGCATTTTGTATTTTGTATTATGTTATTAATGATACAAAAAATGACTCCTATTATTAAACATAAACAAGTCAATTTTCAAATAAATCTGTTAAAGGACTTTTGAAATAACAAGTATTAAAAGTAGATTACAAAAAAATGAACGCCCTGTATCTCGGAAAAGAAGCGTTTCCGGATACATGCTAATGGGAACTTTTTTTCTTACTTTTATCTAAAGAACCTGTCCCTGAAATTTTTCGCAATATTAAAGAATCACCGTGTATATTAAAATGTATTAGTTAAATTTTGAATGATAATATTTTAATTTTTATATGAAATAACTAGGAAATGGGATTTTATTTTTCTTTAAAAGTAATTTACGTCTTTATTATAGTCAACGTTATAATTTCATGAATTTTTTCTATACTAATATTCTATGTCGTGTCCTGAAATACAGTGTGTTCATTTCAATATATGTCTAACCTACCAGATATTTCTACTTCATCAACTAGAAAGTGTGGAGAAAATATGTGTCACATGCCTACTTCATCAGATCAGATGTTGGTTAAAAACACCTTAATTTTGCAACATTACCATGTACTTCTAATGCCTCCTGCTTGTGAATTTCATAGCTACGATCTTTAGAGAAAGCAGCATAATCCAATAGCACTTACAGCCCGCTTACAGTATCCAAAATCTGTGATGATGCAACATAGCAATCTGCTATTGATTCCAATTTATGGCTACTTTACATGAGTTGTTAATGTAAGTACCAAATAGAATTGGTCCAATAACACTACTCTGTGGTATACTAATATTAGTGTACAGTGTATTAGATTTCACAAATGTGACGATTTTGTGATAAATTGTTTGTTTCTGCTTGATTTTCTCACGTATTTACATTATTATTTGATTGACCCATCATTTTGTCTTTTTGCGTTCCAAATCCCATTTGTGTTACATGCAAATGAATTGTTAAAAAAAATCTGACTAATCGATAATCATTAATGAATGCAAGGAGTAGTTTGCATCAAACCACGAATTTCGCGGTTCGAAGAATATCTGGGCAAAGTGAGTAACGTTCATTTAATCCACTAATTGTCAAAAAACTTGCAAGAATCGCCCATTAAGTATTCACGATGACTCATTAATTACGCTATTGCGTGCTATCGCCTAATTAAATTTTGTCTTGTTAATATGGGCTTCGGCGGTAAAAAATCGAACGTGTAATAGTAAATGTCATAATTCGGAACCTTAGCGAAAAGAGCGTTGCAAAATTTTATTGATGTAAGAGATCATGGTGAAATTCAAGTAGGCGGCAGTGGTTCATATCGAAGACGAAGTGATCCAGTGTAAACGTTTAAAAAATAACATGGTTCATCAAATAAATATAGGTACACAATTTTTTTTTAAGATAGTGAATGAATTTGTACAATAAACATTCACTCTAGGTAACTACCTGACTTACACTGTTGTAAAAGTATGTATTTTAAAATTTAGATCAAACTATGTAATAAAATCATGACATTTTTTTGTCGAAAAGGAAAAGTTTGTTTTAACAGTTTGTAAATTAATAATAAGTAAAGTAATACGACAAAGCAATATGATAAAATATAACTAATAAATCAATGTACTAACCTGTAGCAAATGTACTTTCAAAATCGCATTTTCGAAGAGGTATTTTTGAACCATAGGCACCATTGCACAAGGGAGAGGAATTGAATCGAACCTACTACGTTTTATATAGTGTCCACAGAATTTGAAGAAAAAATCATTCAGACCACGAAAACGGACTCTAAAAAAATCGGTGTGAATGAAAGCAAGGTATGGAGTGATTCCATTGAGTGAAATTATTGAGTAAATTTTCACTCAATATTGAGAATTTTAATAATTTTACTTGTTTCTGATAATATTTGAACAAAAACTGAGTACTTTCACTCAAATATACGTACCTGTTAAATAAATTCTGCAGATAAACTCATATTTGGCACACTTGTAGCTAAATCGGAGCAAATGACCCCACCCCATTCTATGGTTGTCGTGCATTGTCTTTGTCTGTTCCTATCGTCCCCGTTAGGTCATCTCGTGGCTTGTCTATGGCGTGTAGTGCTGGACAAGTAGTGTCTGTTAATCTGGTTATTTAGGTAAAAATTATGTTTAAATGCAGTGATTTGATTCCAATAATTAAAAATAATAATATATTGAGTTTGCAGTTAACCTATTCCTTTAATTGAGGCCTAAAATATTGTCTCTAATGTCTTTATGACTTTAATACTATGATATTTAAATTAAAATGTAAAATGTAAAGATAATAAAAAGCGGTGCAAAACCACTCCAGATATTAATGAAATGGGAGCAGTGGCGGCCGGTGCGGGGGGGGGGGGNGAAACTCGAATTTGAGTAAAATTCACTCACTTCTGTTGCAATAATAAAGATTCATAAAATTTTAGAATACTAATAGAATGAAAATTTCACTCTGTCGTGTGTGGGCAGAAATTGATACATTATTAAGTAAAACTAAGTGAATTCGAGGGAAATTTTTTTACAATGCACTACCATTTTTTCCTTTTTTAATTCTTTATACCGTGTTTTAAAGACTGAAACGATACATAAAATCTCTCAATTTAAAGAATCCATGATGTGTGCATCAATTTAGTACAGTTTTTACAACGATTTACCTCAAAAAATGCGAGGTTTCCTTGGAAAACATCAACATTTTTCCGAAAATTTTTGGGGCGTTTTACAAATTTTCGGCTTCAACTCTGAAAAAAAAAACGAGGAAAAATTCCTTCTTTCGATTCAGAATCCTTTTGTCACCTTTATTTCTGTCTAAAATTTGGAACAAAGAGATGAAATTCAAGAAAACAACATTGGAAAAAATTGTAACCCTTTCTGTTTTTGATTCTGAATAGTTTTGTTACTATCCACTCGCTCCTTTGACAGAAATTATCAGTTCTTCTTATTCTTGTCAATTGGTTTTATAATGCAATAAACCAATAGCTGTCATTTAGCCATCATTATTCGATATTTCCCAACATGTGTGGAGGTAGATGAAGGGGTAGAATATTTTTTTCTGTTCTTCCGTCTTCTGTTTTTTGTTTTTGTGTTTTTTAATATTTCTTTCATCTTTTCTTTTTTAGTTTTTTTTGTTTTTATTTTTTTTATTTATCTTTTGTATTGGTATTTCATTACTCCGTCAGAAATTTTTTATTTTTGACCAAATTTTAGATAGATGAAAGTGATAAAAGTATTCAGTCGAAAGAGGAAGGCTCTAGAATTTTCTCACGTTTTTTTCTAACACTTATCAATTTGGTCAAAATTGACCAAATTGTCCTTGAAAAATGGGCCAAAAAAACTATGGGAAAATTCCTAACTTTTTCGAGAAATAACCTCTTTTGCGAGTAAAGCCGTTGTATTAATACTTGATGCCACAATTTTCCGGTTCATCAAGTGACTAAATCGATGCGCACATTGTAGATTCTTTAAGTTGAGAGATTTTATGGACCGTTCCCATTGGTTTTAGGCATTTATCTTTGTACAAAGTCTTAAACACGGTATAAATGTTGAAAATAGGATAAATTGCAGTGTTTTTCAAATTGGAAGTACATTTTCGTGGTCCAAATGACAGTCTAATGAAAGCCATTTTTGAAAATCACTAGTATTATATACATATATTTTGAGAACTGTTATCCACATGGAAGACAATCATTTATACCTACATGCAAATAAATAATTTACTTCTTTTCCCAGTCATGTGTCAAGAATATTATTTAACGTAAGTTCCAAATCTTTTATTAATGCAGTACTGCAGTAATCTTAACTTGGGTAACTCACCAACTTTATATAGGTGGCCAGCACATAAAATCTTTTTCGAATTAATACTACTTGCCTACAATTTTTTATTCATCATGTATATAGATTTTCGTAGTTACTACTGATTATCCCATTAGCATCATCTAATGTAAGAAGTATTACAAGTGCCTGCATAATTGTTGCTATGGCAAAACCCACCAAATTGTAACACATTTGTGTGAAACAGTAAACGACTTGTGACAGGCATTTGTACAGAATTTACCTAACAAAGATAGTTACAAGATAGGTATGTCAACCAGGATAAAAAATGTTTCTAGTAAATCAATGTGTATTTCGCATTTTTTAAGTGTAAGTGGAACACTTTTTGGACTTACAAAATATGTCGTTACGACAACCTTTCGGTTTTGAAATTAAGCTCTAATCGTAATAATAAATAAAAAATTACACTAGGAAATTTTTGTGATGATATCAATAATAATTGTTGTTTGGGTAGTTTAATATAAAAAAAGTCTCCTTGTTGTTGTATTGCAGAACAACCTGCCTACTGTTTAGATGACTACCGCAGATGGATATCTTTTTGTAATAATTATTATGTAATAAATAGTGTCGTTGTAGTTTTTCAGATATTAAATTTAGATCATAAACAATCTCAAGGTTACCTCAGATGATTTCGATATGAATGTATAATTGAATAATATATATTTTCGGAATCGTCTTATTTTAATAACACACATGATTACACTTTCAATATTCTTAATAACGTGTTACAAAATTTGAGTGTAAGACTTACATATTTTTTTGCAGTAATGAATTAAGTGTGTCTGTGGTAACCAGAACTACATATCAGAAGATGGCACACATAATTCTTCTTTGTCTCAATCAAATGGCTGAGCTGTGGACAGAAATATAAATAAAATAATTTTAATTACTATAAGTAAATGCAGAGCAATATACAGGGTCTCTTATGATGACCATAAGAAGTATATAGGGTGAATATTATACGTGAGTTTTTCGACATATAGGGAATATGTGTTAAGGAAAATATCGCAGATTTCTGCTTGCTTACGGTTATACCGGATGTAACTGTCATATTTCTTATTTTAAATGAATATCTGCCCTTCTTATTGTACACTGTATCCCGATATGATGGAACAAAATTCATTTTTTTTTCCAGTCCGGATTTTAAAAAATTGCTGGGTCAATTAGTACATACAAATTGTCACTTTTCTGCAATATTTTATATTTTCTTGAGCAATGTTTGACAGACCTATAACATTACCGACATTTTTTTTAATGGGACGCTCTATATTTTATAGTATAAATAGATAGCCCTTCTAAAGACGAATCCAGCGATATAAGGTTATACTTACTTTTTTGTCACAGTTGTCAAAAAATGTAAAAAATTGTCTTTTATGTCGCACTGACGACTATTTTAATCATAGTGTCTTCTGTACTTTAAGAAACGTACATACTCTTTATTAATCTTTTAAAGCTTTTTTTTTCAAAAAAAATATATCGATAAACACAAAATTCATTAGAGTACCTTAGGTAAAACGTGAATCGTTTTAGTTCCAGTTCATTCGTTGTTAAATTATTTTGATAAATGATTGCCCGTTTTAGCGAAAAACAGAGAATTGAAATTTTAATTATGATTGGATGTGGAGATAAAATCCGTAGTCAGCAGGAGGTATGTGACTTATTTTACCATACGTATCCAGACCAGAGAATTAGTCCAGCTGCAATAAGTGTCCAAAAAGTCTGAAGAAACCGGAAGTATAAAATATTTACCAGGATCAGGAAGGTGAAGAACGGTAAGCTAAAATGATCGTCAAAATGAGATGCTCGCCGTTACTGAAAATCCTCACTCATCCATCAGATCTATCTCAGCCAACTTCAACTTGTCGAAGTCCTCAGTTCACAGAACTCTGAAGTCTCAAAGGTTACATCCTTACAAAGTTAACGTCTTACAAGAACTATGCGCAGATGACAGACAGAAGATTACAGCTTTGCGAGGAAATTAGAAATTTATTTGAAAGACAATCGAACATAAAAAAATCACATAATTTTTACTACTAAGCAACCTTTTGCTTAAACGGAACAGTCAAAATTACTAGTTTTGGAGCCCAAAAAATCCGCATTGGATGCAAGAAAAACATACACAATGGCCGGGGAAAATGAATGTTTGTGCTGGAATAGTAGGAAATCGCATAAGGGGACGTTATTTCTTCTGACAGGCAACATTTATTTTGATTTTTTTCCAGCCCTAGAATTAATTTTTCCTAACACTAATGAGCGCGATATGCCTGCTGGTGATGTCAGGTTCAAACAATATGGTGCCCCTACACATTTTCGCCTCGATGTAAGAAATTACTTTAATGAAGTTTTGCCAAATCCCGCTTGAATAGCCACCACGCTCCCCTGACTTAACTCCACTAGATTTTATATTGTGGTGTTATCTAAAAAGCAAAGTATATGTGAACAGACCAGTATATCGAAGGATTGAAAAATTGTATCAGAGAAGAAGTTCGAAACATAACACCAAATGTTATTCAAAATGTTATTGATGAACACCTAATTGTGAATTGCGCAATGATTAATGGGGCCCACTTTGAACATTTGCTGTAATAAAATAAAAAGTAGTGCTAAATTGTTGTTTTCATTGAATTCCTCAATTTTTTGACAACTATGACATAAAAGTAAGTATAACCTTATATCGCTGAATACGCCTTTAGAATCTATTTACTTGACTTCTGCTCGATTTACGACAAGATTATCTTTTAAAAGAATTTAATTAATCGTTTTACGCATATGAAAGTTAAATCCAAAGGAGGCTGATGTACAAAAATAACAACAAATAAACAAAAATTAAGCAAAAAAATACATAAACACAGTTAAACATCCATATAGCACGAATAGATGATAAAAACAATAATATTAATAAAACTTAAATTACTCTTAGAAAAAAATAATTTTCAGATAAGAAGAAGTGTAGTTTAAGAAAAAAGTAGTTACTTTTACGATAAGGACGTCCTAGAAAACCAAAACTAAACTTCAAAGTTTTCTGTAATTTTTTTTTTCATTTACTTCCACTTACTACTACTTACTTATTTATTTCAGGCTTAGTTAGTTATTATTTTTGGAAAACCACGTTGTTTTGATTTTAGACTCCTGTCAACTACAGTTTGATCAAAATTTTGCACTTGTTTCGAAGCCACAAAATGTGAATTTAAAAAATATGCTTCCTTCCGCATACACTTCTAACGCATCATCTTAACGCACCCTGTTTGTAAAATTATAACTAACTGTATTGTAAGTATTTCGAGAGAAACTAGGATGTGTTCGTTGTGTAATAAGTGATGTGTTCTCGAAAAAATACATAAATAATCCTATGCTTTATATTTAACAAACTATACATAAATTTCAAGTACGGACCTGGATAAGTGCAGTTTAAAGCCTCGCGCATAATTTTTATGTTTGTCTGTAGGAGGTCCACTTTATCGGTAGATCTAGGGTAATTTGAGACAAATGGAATTGTTATGGTATTCCACAATTATGAAATTTGAGATGAGCTATGCTACGAGCTCGTGCTTTGCGTCTCCAGGGTTCAGTGAAAGTCATCATGATTAAACTTTTTTGTTACATTTCAGATTTATGAATGAACTTTAGTGCCGTATGCAGATCTTGGTATTATGTAAATGTATGTAGATGGTATGCTTTTAGATAAGCTACGATTTTGTTAGATTTACATAGGAAGTCTTTTAATACGCTATTTTTGTGATAATAGTATCGGTTATGTTACTAATATTTTTACATTTGCATATTATCAGAAAATCACCGCAATCGTTTTAAGTTAAGTTAGTCGACTTCAAAAATATTATAACAACATTTTATGAACTGCATCACTGCAATTCTTATTTAAAACATAATGACATTTTCTTACCTGCCGTTGCTTGTTGAATTTGAATCAATTTGTTATAAACATACCAAAGATTTCGTAAGTAATATGATTTTACCAACCGACCAATACGGCTCTGTACAGGTTTAGTCACTATAATCTGACAAATTTTGAGTTTATTATTGAAATTACGAAAAAGTTTTTAATACAAATGTTTTAGCTTTTTTATGAATAATACAGTATTAGAAAAAACAATTGAATAATGGAAATCACTGAATTAAAGAAAACATTTTTTTTAATGGAACACCCTATATTTTAGTGCATACTTAGCTTCGTTAAATTTTTCTCTTTTCAAAAATATATAACAAGTTACTGTTTGATTCATGACTTTTCGACATGTTTCAGTTTAAAACTATTTTTGAAAAAACAGGAGGAAAATTTATGTCTGACGGATCGCATTGGCTATGAACGATGCACGCGGAACAAACAAATGTAACTTTTTTGTAATTTCAATGTTGTCAGATTATAGTGACTAACCCTGTACAGTGAAAACGGTGAGACTTAAACCTTGCTTTATAAAACAATTCTGAATTATTTATTGAGTTCTATTTGTGGTTAAAGTTTGATTCACTCGAACTGTAACACCCTGTATATATTCTATGTATTCTTATAATGTACACAGTGCAGTTATAAGAAGGCAACGGTTGTGTCACTTTGCAATAAATTAATAAATTCTTTTTAGATAAGGCCAACTCCATCCTTTTTTTAAATCTGAAAAAAGAAACGGCCTAATAGTTTCTATAATAAAATAATTTTGATCTGTAATCAAATTAGTGTGACTGAGAAATTAAATAGGTCACTATACTTTACATGAGAAAAATTATGACATTTCAATTTTTTTTAACTTTAACTCAGACTAAAAAAAATCGAAACTTTGCTTTGTCTTCGTATTTGTCTATATCAGGATACATACGCCTATAACTTTTTTAAGTATATACAGGGTGAGTCAGGTTTTTGTAGTAGGATTTTAACAGTTGATAAAGAATCATTTTTTAATAAGAAAAGTTCCTATAAACGTAGGTCTTAGAACGCTTCGTTTGTGAGTTATAGGGTGTTGAAAACAAACTTTTCTTAATATCTCTAAAAGACCAACATACATTGAACTGAAATTTGGTATTAATAACACATTGGTTATGGTGAATAAAACAAAGAGATCTGTTATCCAGTTCACACACCAGTGACGTGCCTGAGGTGGGTTACTGCCCCCTTTAAAAAAATAATTCGTACGCATGTGGATTTTTCTGGAAAATAACATCATTTTTAAATTTTTTAATCAATTCTGAACAAAACAGCTCACTTTCAATTTTTTATAAAATGAACGGTTTTTGGTTAAATTCATTTGGCATGAAACTGTTCCAATGATATTGGTAATACATTTTGTAATAAGAAAAATATGATGAACCCTGAAAATCATCAAAAACGATTAAATGTCATAACGTTGACATAAGAACGCGAACATTGTGTAACGTGTGTGTAATTAGTTCTTTTTTAAGTTCTGTGTTTGTTTTTTCATGCCAAATTTCAGTTTAATATCTGTTGGTCTTTTAGAGATATTAAGAAAAATTCTTAAAAACTTTTGTTTTCTACACCCTATATCTCACAAACGAAGCGTTCTAAGACCTACGTTTATAGCAACATTTCTTATTAAAAAATTTAGAAATGATGATATTTTCCAGAAAAGTCCACGGGCGTACGAATTATTTTTTTAAAGGAGGCAGTAATCCACCTCAGGTACGTCACTGGTGGGTGAAATGGATAACAGATATCTTTGTTTCATTCAACATAACTAATGTATTATTAATACCAAATTTCAGTTTAATATCTGTTGGTCTTCTAGAGATATTAAGAAAAATTCTTTAAAAAAGTTTGTTTTCAACACCCTATATCTCACAAACGAAGCGTTCTAAGACCTACGTTTATAGGAACTTTTCTGATTAAAAAATGAATCTCTATCAACTGTTAAAATCCTACCACGAAAAACTGACTCACCCTGTATATGCATGCTTGGTTAAAGCGACACATTTATGACAAATATGCCTTTGTTAATTGTTCCTAGTATCATAGACTTTGGAACAAATTATATAATAATGACTGACTTCCTGCTCGATTTGCGATAAGATTGTTTTTCAAAAGAATTTAATAGGTTTACGTATAGGAAAGGTAACTGTGAACGCGGTTGATGTAGAAAATATCAAATAAACATAATATATTAAACAAAAAAAATAACGAGCGTTCAAATAAAAACGTGGTCAAGTTGGTTCTGAAAATTTGGACGTAGGGCGTAGCGTATAGCAAATGAACTTAAACGTCATCTGTCAAAGCGCTATATCGCCGCTATCAATTTGAATATTTTCGTTTTAAAAAGCGTTTAAAATGGTGTTTTCTCAAGAACAAAAAGTGTTTATCATAGAGTCCTACTTTAGAAATGGACGCAAGATTGATGGAATATGGAAGTATTCTATTGAGGAATGTTTCATAGAATTTCAAAATCAATTTCCCGGCGTTGTTGAGTACAAAATTTTTCAAAGTGCAGTTCAGCGTTGTGTTAATGTTTTTCGTGAAACGGGCAGTGTAACAAGAAAAGAAGGAAGCGGCCGACCTAAAAAGCGGACTGAAGAATTAAAAGAAAATGTCCAACAAATAATGGAAAATGCGCCAAGAACTTCTGTACGTGTTTTATCACAAATGGTGGGAGTATCAGTCGGTACCTGCCACACAGTGTTAAAAAAAGATTTGCGTTTGTTCTCCTATCGTTTAACTTGTCAGCAAGAACTTCATGAAGTTGATTTTCCGCGACGGGCTGTATTTTGTGAATGGTTTTTAAACAACTACGGTGAACTTCATAATATCACCTTTTTTTCTGATGAAGCCTGGTTTCATTTAAGTGGTTACGTAAACTCACAGAATATGAGAATGTGGTCTTCTGAAAAACCAGATAACTTTTTTGTCGAGGGCCCTCTACACGCTCAAAAAATTGGAGTTTGGTGTGCTCTCAATCGAAGGAGGATTTATGGACCTATTTTTTTTAATGGTACTCTTACTGCGCAAAGGTATAGAGAAGAAATTATCGCTCCTTTTGTTAACCAGCTGGAAGAAAACGAAATTACAAACTTTTACTTTCAACAAGATGGCGCAAGGGCACATACGGCAGGCGAGACGATGAATATGTTGAGGGAAGTTTTCCAAAATCGACTAATAAGTCTCAATGCTGAACATGAATTTCCACCGAGGTCATGTGATATTACGCCGTGTGATTTCTTTTTGTGGCCTTACCTTAAAAACACTATTTTTGAACTGCCTATTCCTGATTTAAACCATCTGCAGGCTCGACTTATAGACAAGATTCGTGAAATTAACAATACCCCGAGCATCTTAGAAAATGTCTTTAATTCTTTGAGGAACAGGTGTGAAAAGTGCTTGGAACAAGGAGGGGGACACTTTCAGCAGCTGCTTTAATTTATTGTTATAACAAGGAGGGGGACACTTTCCGCAGCTCCTTTAATTGTTTGTTATTGTTATCACGATTATTCTTTAAAATAAAGTTATATAGTCATTAACGTTATTGAAACTGACAGCTGCTATACAGCTCGTTGAGAAATGAGGTTAAGTTGGTCGCTATAAGCTACTCCCTACGTCCAATGTGTCAGAGCCAACTTCGACCACGTTTTTATTTGAACGCTCGTTATATATAAACAGTTTAACATTGTTATAGCAGAATAGATAAAAACAAAATAAAACTTGAAATATCCTTGAAAAAAATAATTTTCAGATAAGCAGAAAAAGTGTGGTTTAAGAAAAGAATACGATTATTTTTAGAATCTGATTGTGAGGACGACCTAGAAAACCAAAGTTAAACTCCAAAGATTTTTGTTATTTTTTTTAATTTACTTATAATTCAGGTTCAGTTTATATTTATTTGTCATTATTTTTGCAGAACCTTCTCGTTTTGATATTTTTTGTGTTAATAAAAATATTTTGAAAAACTGGATATCCAATTTACTCTTTAACCATGTACCTACGCATAGGACCTTTTGTTTGAAGATTCAATTATTTTTAGACAAAAGAGAGATTTGTAGAAATAAACTAATTTAAAACAAAAAGAATTTGATCTAATTTTGTTTAAGTATTTAATTGCAGAAACAAAAGAAATATATTTCTTTATCCACATTTTTTTAAAATTGCGTTTGTTATTGCAAATGTGCTTAAAGTTAAGCAACGTTCTGGGGCACGTTACAATACCTCATACTAGGTACTAAATTTGTGAAACTGTATCATTTTCATAAAAATAAGGAAAAAAAATCGTTCCCTTGTAACGCCGCTTCTCTGTGGCAACTCAAGAATTTCAAAACTGCTTCACCTCAACGGAGCGCCCGCAAAAACTCGTTAAAATATTGAAATATCGGCAATTACCGTGTGTTTTCTAAGCACACAGTCCAACCGTGAAAAATACAAACGTGTTTATTTGAAAGGTAATTATAATATGATTCCCATGAAGGTTGCTATCTATGCTGGTGAAAAAATCCTGTAATTCAATAATACCCGCAACTTTCAAGGATGTCACAATTCGGTGTAAAGAACTGAGACGAAACATGATAGATCCTAGTCCAGTAACACACATTTGTGCCGGTGATACTTCTCAGAAGGCTTCTGAATCAACGGTGTAATCAGATCAGTTGGAAACAAATAACTTTTTTTTTATGCTTGACCTCTAGTTTAGAGTTATGATTTAAAAGGATACAGTTAATTTAAACTGGTAACAGCTGCCATACAAACATTTACTAGGAAAGTACAGGGTGTTTCAAATTGAATTACAACATCTTTAAAGGGTAACGCTACTCTTGGTGTTGGAAAAAAGAACATTTTCTGGAATTTTCTAGAAAAAATCGATACAGGATATAGTGCCAGGAACAAAAAGGCTTTATTATACCTACATGTTTTCAGGTAGTATTGTAAATTATTTCAAATAAATTGGATTCAATATGGCGGCTGTAGGTGATAGCAAAGCAACTATACTTTTTTTTCAGAGGGCTGTATGGCCGGATATGTTTCTTATTAAGGGATGGTCTTGGAAGAGAAACACAAAAGTTTTCTGATATTATACACCGTGTCCACTTAGTGCGCGTAAGTTCAATATCTAGGTTAATAAAAGATATGAGTTAATTTTTTTTTCTACAGAGTTGCCTACTTTCCCGAACTGCACAAAATGAAAATATATTTGCATATACAGGGGGTTCAGTTTTTCCTGGGCAGGTACCAACTCAATTTTTTTAAAACGAATCCCATATTTCTTTATGGCATTATCGAATTCTACGCGAAAAATTAATGAGACTTAGTCCAAGCATTATAGAGAAATGCTTACAGAAATTATTACCTGGACAAAAAAAATATGACCGTATAGAAAATTTAATTTTAAATTGAGTTTCTTGTTCTTTAAACTCGATCCAAAATGGCGAACATAGTTAAAAAAAATCGCAAATTTGCAAAAAACGGATTTCCTAAAATAACTAAAAAAATATAGCACCGATTGAAAAATTTTAAATGAGAAAGTTGTAAGTTTTAAAAAGATCTATCGACCAGTTTTTTGTAAGAATCGATTGCTTTGTTACTTTTCGAGATATCGAAAAAACCATTAAACATTTTCTCTTTTCTCTTCTTCTATAACTCGTTTACATTTACGTTTCCTTATTTGCTATTTACTGCAAGCATAGCCCGCGGCAAGCCAAAAACGTACATTTTTGAAAATTTTAAAAACATTAATTATTTTTCGATATCGATTTTTTGAAAAAAAGGCGCTCTCGAAAATTGGCTAGATCTTCTCAGCGGATAGACCTACAGTAACGATTTTCAGTTTATTTTCTTTGTTAAGAGTTATATTATCAAGCTGTTAAAAAAATGTTGTTGATTTTATTAATTTTAAGGATCAAAAAATGACTTTGAAGAAGTTGCACTTTTTTTGGGTATGTTTTTTTCAAATAACTATTTCAATTTTATGAAAATGACTTTTAAAGAAAGAAACTGCTGAAATTTTTTCACGAATTTAAAAAAAAATGTTTTTCTACGATCTTCTGGAATCGAGATAATTTTTTTATTTAAAAAAAAATTTAAGGGCGCAATTAACATTTTACAGCGATGCGCTTGATGGAGGTTAATATTGAATACTTATATTTTCAAAAAAATAGTAGGATATGTTTACTTGATTTTTAATATTAGTAATTGAGTAATAAACTGAAGCATGCAAGCGCTGAGTGCTTCAGTTGGACCGGACGAAGAAGTAGGGGGAAGCGGCGCGCGCTCGCTCTGAAAACTGATGCCGTGGAGTCTAAATAGCTCGCGCTTGCAAAATCTTTATCTCGGCTTCTGGACCACATAAAAATTCTTTTGCACTTAATCTGGGGTAGCTAAACACGAATATTATAGTCATTTTCGCCTTAGAAGCAAAATAGCAGAATACCATAAATAGAATGTTTATCACTTTTTTGAACTTCTTTATGCTTAATTCTAAAAAATAATTAGCGTTGCAATAAATTTAAAATTCGATGAAATTCGTATCGAGCAATTTGACAACGGCGCGACGGATAACACGAGGTACTAAGCTGTCCAGCAATACACAATTCAGTTGGTATCTAGAATTGGACCATGTCTCAGTGTTTTTTGCGTACCACTATTTCCTTCTCTTGAAGTGTTTTCCAGCGAGTGAATCGTGAATCTTTGGGTACTTTAATTACATATTTTTCTAATTCATAATTTGATTAAAAGTTAAGTTCCTGTTTTAAGAGATTCGTAATTACTAAAATTCGAGCTAAAATTTAAGCACGACACTATTTTCGTACTTCAAAATCGATACACATTTTATTTTATTCTTTTAAAAACTTAAAACAATTGTCTTGAAATTTACTAATTGTTTCACAATAATAGTTGTTTACATTTTTTCCGTAGGATAAGTCTGCCGCGTGCACACGTGGTATGTACCAACTGTGCAGCGTTAGGTTAAGCGCTGTTGTCATGTTGTGATGAAACTCCCCAATATTAATACTCGCTATATTTTGAAAACTGTTAATCTTACGATCCTGTAATTATACAACTTTTTTGTTCATTGATGATTACTCTATCTCATGCTGAAGTAATGGCAGTCAAACTTCTTACACCCTGTATAACACTATTTGAATCAATAAATAAAACAGTTTTCCCAATTAAACCATTCAGACAATTAATGGAGGTTTTAAAAATTTAGTTTTTGTCTGTTACTTTATAATTTGATATTATTACTAGCACAGCAAACATACAGGGTTCTAATTAAGAAAATGACTCCTCGCTGAAGGCTAACGGGGGTGTTTCATGAACAAAAATTCTCCGGCTACTCCGTATATATATTTATGTCCCTTTAGACGGGTAGGAAAAAAATAAATTGTTACAATACACATCCTATATATGACAATAAAATGAAAATTTCGCAGTGACGGTCCTGCCTTTTTTGTATAGATTATAACATTTACTTAAAAATGGAAGAGATCAAATAAATCAAACTATTCTTCTACCTCTACTTCTACCCCTTATCCAGAAAATGCTTCATCAATAGAAAAATGTATTTAAGGGAAATATATAAAAACCAAATTTTTCTCTGAATATTTGAAGGGCCATAAATCCGAAGGGAAGGGGCGGAGAGAATTTTTTTACATGAAGGGTCACCTTTAATTTTCGATAACGATTGATTTAATTGCCTAATATGTTGTTTTTTATCATCATTTTATTTTGAAATACATTTTAGAAATAACGTCCTGAAATTTATGAATACCGATAACATTAGAAATGCAAGAGAGGAGGGTATGTCTAATTGTTGAAACTGTACAGAAATTAGCCAGGGGGCAACGCGACGCAGTCAAATCTAAGAAAGCGCGCCTTAAAAATAGGCTTAAATAGGCATCGATCGCAATGCACAATGGATTTTGATAACCTATAATCGTCAAAATTTGTGGGCAAATGTCAACCCTTACTTTAAATTATCTGATATCGTAACATATAAAGCGAGAGCGGGTAAATTAAAAATGCATTACCATGGAATCTTAAGCCCAATAATGGGAATTACATGTAAAATTTATTAACGTCAATACAAATTAAATATTATTACCTAATACAATTTATCTAGAATATACCTTAATTAATCCCTAATTAAAAGGCAAATTAAAAGTGTTTTGGCAGACAAAAACAGTTCCAGAGATCCCTACAGATGTTTGCAATACAAATTAAATATTATTACGTAATACAATTTATCTAGAATATACCTTAATTAATCCATATTTAAAAAGCAAATTAAAAGTGTTTTGGCAGACAAAAACATTTCCAGAGATCCCTACAGATGTTTGTTAGCATGATTTAAATAGGAAAATTTAATTGTTAAACTGATAAATATTCAGCAACAGTTTCTATTTATACTTTTCTCTTAATGTAAATGTATTTATAACAGCTTTTTCCCACTTTGATATTAAATAATTATATCAAACAGGAAATAGTTCCAGTAGGTCCCACCATTTATGGGAACGCAGCGGTATTATCGCATCCTAATATTTCGAAGGCATTCATTAATAACATTTCACCAATGCTAAATTAGGACTGTTTTAATGCAGACCACTATTGTTATTAGATTGTGGGTAGCTGTTCTATATAATTCCAAGGATGCTATGATATTTCAACAACAGTCGTTGGTGTAGATGGCTATCGCTTAATATGGCCAAACTAAATTACGTCCAGTCTCGCGTACGTTAAAAAAATAGCGCACGCGACATAAAAAGTTACGATTTTGCTTTCTCGTGAAAGTGGAAGCTTATTATAAACATACGAATGAATAGCTATAAGCAGGAGTTGAAAAAAAATGTGTGGTGCCACACGAATATTCAATATCTTGCCAGATATGCCAGTACGATTCTTTATGCATTTTAGCACACCATACTTATTAAAAGTGCATTAAAAAAAGAACATGGTAAAATCACATATGTATGTGTACCCTGTTTTAGGAAGTTCTGTAAAATTTTCGCGTTATCTGAAATTTGAAGATACAACTACAGTGAATACGTACATTTTTTTCTGCAAATTTAATGTAATTTTACAAAAATGTCTACTTTCATTTTTCCGACTGACTTATTACGTCACCTGTAATCGTAAAACTTCAAATATGGCTGCCGGGAATATACATTATTCTGCAAATTTATTGATTACATTAAATTTGTATAATGTATACATCACAATTATGTGATATATTAATGTAATTTCCCGGTAGTCTTTTATTGATATTTATTGTAATTCTGCGACTCGACTTCATCTTAATTGTAAAACTTCAAATATGATTGTAGTGATTATACATTTATCTGCAAATTTAATGTAATTGTGATATGCAAGATATGTAATTTCCCGGGAGTCATATTGATATCTATTGTAATTCGGGAACTTAGTTATTGCATTATTTGTCATTATAAGACTTCAGATATGGTTGCAAGGACTATACATTATTCTGTAAATTGAATGTAATTGTTATATGCAAGTTGAATGTAATTTTCCGATAATTTTATAATTTAATTTACATTTGTTGTGATTCTCCAATTACATTATTGTGTTATTTATATTCATTGAGCTTTAGATGCGGCTACAGAGAAATGCAATTTTTAGCAAATTTAATGTTATTTCACTGTATTTTTACATTGATACCCATTGTATATTCCGACCGGATTATTATGTCATTTATAAAATTTCCGGAACACAAATATGATTGCAGGGAATTTCCATGTTTCTGTTTTAATGTATTTTTATTGTAATTTTACAAAGATGTCTACTACGATCCAACTCGCTTACTTCGCCATCTATAATTGTTAAACTTCATATAAAGCTACAGTAAATGTCTACATTTTTACGGATTTAATGTAATTGCGATATGCAAGTTGTATATTTACCTGTAATTTTACATTATTATCTGTGATTCGGATTCTCCGAGTCTCATTTTTAATACAAACTAAACTTTTTATCAAGCGTGCTTTTTAAATAAAAAAGTTTTTCATTTTACTCATTCTAGCTGTGCCATGAACATATTTTTTTGTAAATAATCAAAATCAGCCAGTTTTTCAACAACTGAGAATTCTTTGTAGTTTTCCTTACGAAAAACATTTTCTAGTGACAATTTTCCGATGAAATATAAATAAAGGTAGTTTACTCATATGACATTTTCAATTTTTTTATTTTCTAGATACCCCGTACAAGAAATGCTACCTTTATCCGTGGCAATCTCATTTTAATTCCAAGGAAAACTTTTTGCAAGTATATTTTTTCCGTAAAGTATAAAATAAAAAAGTTTTTTCCTTTATTTGCTGAACATACGTGTCCAATAAAATGTAATAATGACTTTAAACTTAATTGTAATTTTACAGTAAAATTACATAATTCTGAGGAATTATTACTGCAGCCTTTCTAGTCCCCACTAAGTACGCAAAGTTAATTTTTTTTTATAATTTCAAACAATCATATTATTTATTAATTAACCTTTTACTTTCTTTGTTTTGCTCTACTTCGAACCGCTGCATCGCAGCCATCTGGCCATATAAATATGTATATATAAGCCAGCAACCAATAAATTATGTACTTTTATTGCAATACAACGCTATTTACATTCATAAACCACCGGACGTTCGAGTGTCGAGGCTTTACCGGACTACGACAGTTCGCCATGAGACGCCGCTCGGTTTCGCAACTTGGCTGTCACTTAATGGCTCCGGCAGCAATCACAGACAACCGGCTCGGGTTTCGATGCTCGCCAAACTGAGCCGCTGCCGATTTGCTAGGTGTGGTCGTTGTCTTTGATTGCTGCGTAGGATATTCGCACACAGTAGCGTAACCGCAGATTGGTGATTAATGGTATATTGTGAGCGGCGTTCTCTACCTGCTCCTGTGGATTTACTTATAATCGGTGGTGGAGGAATTTCGATGTTGGTTTGGTGTAACCTTGTCTTAAAATCTAGTACAATGGAAAAGATACAGAGTGTGTCCCAACCAACAGTGTCCGAATAACTTTGAAAGTAATGTTTTTCTGAAAAATTGCACATTTCAACGAAATACTGTTCAGGCTAATTTAATAGTTGTTACTCGTTTTCCTCCAAAATTATTTCTTTAAAGAAATTTAAATTGCCAGTGATTAAATGCCGCATATTTTATAATTTTTCGATTGCATACAGAGCTGTATTTTAAATTTTTTTATTTAACTGTCATTTTATTGTAGGGTTGCAATAAAAAAAGGTAATTTAAATTTATGAGTATATTATTCAAAGGATCAGTAATAGTCCCATCCAAAGTCAGTAGTCAGTTTTCAAAAGATTACCGAACACCTTTTGTAGCAAGCACTTTGGATTTTGTATATCTCTGTAAAAATAAATTTAAGTGGTTAAAACCAGATGAACTAGCTGATCAATTTATAGAACAATTCTCGGTTCCATATCCTAGAAAATCTATAGGTATCTAAAATCTGTACTAAATGTCCTCAATTGCAGCAAAATGAGGAGTAAAGATGTTGTCCTTTTCTAAAAGCTGGTAACCGCTAGATCAAGATGCATTGAGAGAAGGTATCCTATAGAACAACTGGCTAGTCATTTCAAACTTGAAGTGTTGCCTGTTAAGACTCCTTCTATCTCAAAGAGCTTGATTCTCGTATATAGTAATTAATTAGTTATCTGTGATTTAACATTTTCTCCGCATAACTCTATAGGTACTGATCTGAGACCTAGTATTTACAGTGTCCTTCTCCACAAAGCAAATTTATGGCACTGTAAGGTATACTTAATATTAAAGTTTTAACTGTCAGTGTTGCGAGAAACAACTACACCGAGTGCTATATGTCCTTACCGGCATTGAATTATACCCGCAACACCTAGTGCAATAGCTAGGATCGTTCGTCAGTTTAACCCACCAGACACAGACCGGTTTCGGACTTATTAGTCCTCATCAGTGTGCCATAGGTGAGACAACCGACGAACGATCCAGCTGTTTTGCGTCGTATCATCACGACAAGGAATTACATTGTACGCGGGAGCACAAATGGCTCTATTTGTCGTGCTGACTCTCAACTGTGCCATTCAAATGGCTACAGTAAGAAGCGACGGATGGAGCCATTTGCACTTCCGCGTATAATATTAAAGTTTATTGTTTATCTCATATCCTTCACTGCGTTCTCCAGATATCCAAACTTGCATCAGAGTGTACGTATTTATTTAATTCCAAAAAGAGTTTGCGCATGCTTCACTTGAGTCTTGGGCCTTCATTACTGCCTGATTATTGGATAATATGCACCTCTTGTGAAAATTTCTGATTAATACACTGCAAAGAAGGTTCTCTGTCAATTGGACTTCACTACTCCAGCTCTCGTTTCATTTTTTATATGATTTGCAGCCATCGTCTACCATACCAGACTTTGCTTTCCAGTGTGTTGTATTCGATTCCAATTCTCCTCGATATCGTTTCCATTCGGGCGGCAAAATGGTCATGGAAATTCAATAATGCAATCATTCTGCTAGATCTGATCTGCGCATTTATGATCATTCACAATAATATATTTTTGATTCCACACATAGATAACAGCAAGTTTTCGATTAGACAGTTTGTGTATAATTTTTGTTTGGTTTAGACGATCAATGAACATGATGCCACTCCATCGATTGTTGTTATTCTCAGAAATTGAAAAGAGATGATTTGGTGACTTAACATTTCATGAACCCATCTAGAACAAATTGCGTATGATCAGCAATGACATTATACAGTAGAGAATGCAAAATTTTTGGGAAAAGTAATGTCAAGTGTATCCAGAGTAAAATGAAAAGCTTTTTTGATCACTTCCTATTTCAAGTCCTCAAATAAGGCAGGCAGATTTTCCTTGTTTGAACGGAGCCATCTTCTTATCCATAAGACCCTTGCTAGAAACCGCAGTAAATTGCCAAGAATCATGATTGGGAGCTATTAAAAATACTGAGACTGTGTCCTTTTTAGACTTATAAGGATTTTTATGGAGCTACTCATATTAATATCCTTTTTTTGAGATACAGAAAAACTGATTTTAATTAGAAAACATTTTAATTTAAATGACAAAAAATCAAGTTTTCTTACTTTATACTTAAACTGATAAATTTTTAAAATATTTACAATCTAAACTGTTGTCGTTATGCATATTTGATTTATGTATTTCATTTGAACCTATTCAGAGTATTCTATAAGTGATAACCAACTGAAAGTTATCGAGAGATGTCCTTCACGACAAAATCAACCTTGTTGCCACCCAATTTCTCATGGTTAAAAAAAATATTTAATTAAGCAAATATTGTACATATGTACATAACACAGTTTTAAGAAAATGTTTTATTACTTTCCTGGTTCGTAGTAAAATTGGAGATAAATAACTACTATTAAAAGTTTTAAACCAAAAGACCTTTACGAAGTATACTTATTACTACAAATCCTTGATTTAATAAACTATATAACATTGTTGACTCAGCAATGGCAACGCTACAGCTGAGGCTACGCCTATGTAACCAAGGTGATACAGTTTTCTCTATACGATATTCCTTGCTGGAATCTTGATACTTGAATCACTTTTCTGTCGTATTTTTTAGATTGTTTTATCAGATAGGGAGGTGCCGTGGCCTTAACATTTAATAAATCGTTTATGCTGTTAATTGGTCGCGCTAGTATCATGTTTGAAAACAATATTTAGCATAGAAATCCATTCCGAAGTGAATTTATTACGTTGATAAAACAGATGGTTTAATTTAAATTGTTAAATTGAGATTTTCTTGACATTAAGACGGATTGGTTATACAATATATGAACTAGTTCATAGGCTTATTTAAAGAAATGATGAATTAAAAAAATATTCAGTACCTACCTACATACATACTTAACAGTCAAGAAGTTTTAAGATATATTTGATGGTAATAATGATTTTAATGAATCTAGAAATCTAGGAATTTTAAAATTCTACAACTCTTTTAATTCAGTATGTTACAACAACTAAAGTAAACAAAGTGATGCAGAAAAAATCACAAATTTTAAAATAAACTTAATTCAGCTTGACGAATGATAACTTTAAATACAGGCGGTCAACAAACTTCAAGGTGATATTTGACTAGTACGTAAATCATGGTGCATGAATTCGAATGTCATTAATATTTTTTTGCAAAGAGAACATACAGGGTGGGTTAAAAGTATCGATATTGCAGGATATCTAGGAACATTCAAGGGGAAGGGTAAAAGTAAAGCACTAGGGGTTTAGGATATTCCCTGGCTATCAGATGGTGAACTTGAATTTGACTTAGATCACGAGAGTGGAAAATTTTACGTTCGGATATGACCTTGAAATGACCAGACAAGGTCAAATATCAACAAGTCCCCAAATGTTCTAGGATTGTTGATGGGTGACCTTGGATTTGACCTCCGCCCTGGTTTCAAATTCCTTATCCTCCGGTCATTTCAAGATTAAGTTGGTTTTTCTAATGTGAATTAGAACATGGGAACATTAAAATCCAATTAACATCAGAACATGTCAACATTAGAATAACTAACTTGACCTTGAAATGACCAGAGAATAACGAATTTGAGGTCTGGGTGGAACCAGTGCCTTGGATTTCCAAGGTCACCGGTTTAGTGAGCATCAAGAATCGTAAAACTATCGCCAACTGTCATCAAGAATCCTAGAACATTTTTCCTGGCGGGTTATTCTGCCATAATGCTGGGCTACTTTGGGACTTTTGATATTTAACCTTGATGCTCATTTCAATATCATATCCGACCGTAAAATTTTCCGCACTCTCCATTTCAAGGGTTAAAACTATGGGGTAACTTTTAGAACAATTCTGGTGACCTTGATATGACCTTGAAGGTCTTGGTGCAGGTCAAATTCAAGGTCACCATTGGATAACCAGGGAAAAATCCTAAACCCCAAGGGCTTTACTTTTACCTTACCCCTTGGATATTCCTAGATATTCTGTCGTTCCGATACTTTTGGTCCACCCTGTATATTTTAATAATATCTACTGACAAACGTAGATACAGTACACATGCAGTACAGTACACATGCAGATATGAGACAATCGTAGAAACACTTGAAATCCATCGACAGCTCGGTTGTCATCACAAATCGCTGTACACAGGAACGTGCAGTTAACTGACAGTATCAGTGGTTCCAAATGTAGTCCTGTAGCCAGGGGGGTCCCAATTGCCTCCTTCATTTAGACGGAGTTACCCTAGTGTTTTTTGTGTATTTTGAGCTGCAGAACACGAATTTTTTGGGTAGAAGTTTGCCCGGATGTCGATAAGTTTTTTATTAACAAAAAACTTGCAAAATACTGAGAACTTAGTTTTTGGCAAAATAAGTATTTTCTTGTTATTTGACCCATTTTAAGAAGAAAATGTCTCTTGTAATTTTCTTGTTAAACGCATAGTTTTCAAGATAAACGCCGTTAAAAACTCGAAAATGCAATTTTTGCGATTTTCAATTGTTAATAACTTTTGATTGAATAGGTATTTTGTAATTCTGCTAACGGCGTTTGAAAGTTCACGTTAAATACTACAAATTATGAGTAATTGTGGTGTGAAAATTTGTTTTTTCCACTGTTCTTACAGACGTTTAATACACGATCTTGACGCGTACTTTTCATTTCTAGACCAAAGAAACGATGATAACTGAACGAAACATTAACAATTTAATGAAAATTTGCAATATTACAATACTTAAAATTAAAATTGTTTTCACAAATAATGCAAAGATCTGATTTAATTAAGCTATTCATGTAATTAGCTATTAAATAATACCTTTTCTTTTAAGTTGCTTTTCAGCAAACCTGCTGTCAAGGGCCATGCATAACTACACCATATGAGATTAATAAAAATTAAAAACCGATATGTCTAAATACAATTATTACAAAAATATGCGGGACATGTAGCCTAGATTTCTAGATTTCTTGTACCTAGATTCTGATAGACTCGATAGATTAGATAGATAGATTCTAGACATATTCTGATAGGCTCTGGGACCTAGTTTCTGGTATCGAATGTCTTTAGAATAAAGTTAAAAAATATGAAAGCTAATAATCTAAGTTTTTTAAAATGAAAACGATACTTTTTGATTTAGTCATGTGCAGCCTTTAAAAAATAGTAAATACTATGATTTTAAAGAGGAAACATTTATTAGGTTGAGAATACCGTTTTTCCCCACATTATTCTACTCAAGGAACTAAATCAGATGATGTATTTTTATTTACACATCAACGTTCACAGGCAGAATTAAATTTACCATTAATATCAATTTTGTCTTTATTGTAGTTGTTGGTGAGATCGTTTACGCAATAGATAAAAAGATGAGAATATAATTGCAAACGTTTTTCTTTCGTCCTTCACTTTAAGCAAAAATAAATCCGACTAAAAACCTAATATCAAAACCAAACAATGGGATACAAACTGGAAAAAATCAAGGTTAATCGTATCCGACGTTGTTTGCACAAAATCACCAGAACTTATACGGATTCTTCGTAAAATATTAGTGTTACAAATAAATCGGTTCACTGGTTTTACTATAATTTGATATTTAAGTTGAACCACCCAGGTCGACAGGGATGAGGCTTCGGAATACTTAGAAATGTGAAGATGATCATTAATCCAGAATCATGTGTGCCACCCGCCCTTAAGATAAATTTCAAAAAGCACAAATCACTGTTTTTTTTAATAAAAACAGTTTGCATGACAACAGTTGTGTAATTGACCTCACACTTGCCAGTCACAGGTTGGTTATTTTAATAGAATTAATACGGTTTTGTAATAAGTGCGGTTGTGAATTACAATAAAAAATAAAAGTTTTGTTGTCTGCTTTTGTCTATGTATTATACAGAGTGTCCCGATTTGCACAAGTTAATATTTACCAGATGGCAGACTCTCAAGAGACTATGTTAATTTTCCGAAACACAAAGGTTTCAGTTTAAATTCCTGAAAATGCTTATTGAACATATTCAAAAAGGCCTACTTAAAAATAAACAAATGAAGATGTGCATATATATATTTTATCTTTTATAAGGCAAAATGGTAACTGATTGAAAAATAATTTTTTAGAGGTGGGTAAAACTGGAAGAACCTAGATAAAACTCTGATATTTTCCATTTATTCAATATCGGAACTCTAAAATAAATTTTTTTTTGCACGAAAATTGTCTATAGTGTTTTTTATCTAAAATAACTCATTTCATGTATGCTTTCATGTAAATGCTTTATAATTTGCTAGTCGCTTAGGTAAGGAAATATGTAATATGTCATTATTGGGTAATAATTAAGTAATAAGATGTTTTTTATGAAATAAATAAATAAATAATAACATTATAAAATCTCAACAGATGCAAAGTACGTTCGTTAATGAAGAAAATAGAATTGGAAGTCATAAGTACTGTTGTGAGAAAAATAATGTCATTATAACAAATTAATTGAATTTATTACGATCAACTAATTCATATCTTTTTACAAAAGGTGTATGATTAAATTGTACAATACAAGTAATCTGTAGTTGATGGCTTGACCTACTAATTTGTAACATTCTGTAATTTAATTTATAACATGCATTTTTCAGTAACAGTAAAAATACTGTATGAAGCTTGAGTGTAATGTACATTTACTGGAAAAAATTAAAGGAACAAAAAATTTTCATAAAATTTTTAGTGATTTTCGCAAGGCTGTATCTTAGTAAGAAATGGTCGAATCGAGATAAGAAAAAAATAATTTTGAAGCTTCAAGTTTCTAATTTCAATATCTTAAGAAAAAAAAAATTGCGCTCCGGTTATCGAACAATCAAAATAAATACTTCGAGAAAACAAATTTCCATTTTTTTTTTAGGACTGTCCATGGACTTAGGAAAGTTTTTTCAAACTCAGCCAATTAGCATATTTATTCAGCTTCAATTTGTTTTTTGAAAGGTCTCCGTGCGACTATTGGCTGCCGAAATATCTCTGGTTGATTGAAATATAACACCTCTGTATTTAATCATCGATATCTCTGCAAGAAATTATTGCACAGTAAATCAATGGGCTGTTTTGGAAACTTGAATAAATTCTCTACAACGACTTCTCATGCTTTTCGAAGAAAATATTTATTTCTCATCCTTGACATCAATTTGAAAAATGTGCAAAAAATAACTTTTTACAATTTTTTAGAAAATCTGAAGTTAATTTACAAATATTTATGAAAAGACTAATGTTGAGAGAAAGTTTTACAGCTCAATGTACCCACAATAACCCTTTAAATCAGAGGGCCCAAACTTTTTTGTATCGTAAACCACGTGCCAATTATTTTGGTTTAGATAGACTCCTCGCCTTTGTAATATTGAATTGTTATAAATTCCATCAACTTCGGTTGTGTTTTTGACAGCTGGCACAGTGTTATTCACGTTGACAGGTTTAACTGTAGAGACAGTGTTACTCACTTTGATAGGTTTAACTGTAGAGTGAAAAAGTTGACGTATGCGTGTAACATATTGTGCAAGTTTTACAGGTTACAAATGTTGCGACCACAAAGCGAATAGTCTACTTGTACAATTTTGTTGGTTTGACCCGGCGTCGGAGAATGATCCCATCATCGACCTCGAATTTTCCCATGATTAAAGCATGAGTCATAAAGTTTCCCAAATTTAACTCCAAATCTTCATCATATTTTATAAACATTTTAAAAATTCTACTTCATATATAATTTATATGTATATCCATTATAAGAAAGTATTATGTAAGTACATAAGTACCTACTGTCTGTGTTGTGTGAATTATTACATTTATGGAAAGTCAAAATTTCGGTCATGATCTGCTTAAATGGGATCTATTCTCATGCACCCCCAATTTTTGTTTTCGCTGATATGGTCCCCTTGTAGTTCGGAGTTGACCCTTAGGGATCGATATCACTTTGGGAATCATTGCTGTAAATTGACAGGTTGCATCAAACTTTAGCCTTAGGAGTTATTTCTTTATTTATCTATCTCCCGTTATGACCAGTATCATAACGATATTAGATTACAAAAGAGTTTACCATTTATTTCTCGAAAGGGAGTTAATAACCATTATTACACTTTAATTAATACGTGGGAACTTGGAAATGTTGTACGTTCGGAGAATGAATTCCAGACACTTACCGTACGTCACTTATGTAGAATATAATCCAGTGGTTGGTTGTATATGGCGACAGTTAAGTTGGAAGAATAAGAAAACACCAAAACTTTCCAGGAAGGGTTTTAATAACAATAAAAACAAGACAAACTAAACAACGGTAACACAACAGACTCGAACAAACATTATTGATTGATTTACACGCGACAGCGTACCGAGATTCAGGGAAACCAAGATCCATAGTAAAATTTGGAAAGATTTTATTCATTATTAAATTAACCCGAGACTCTAGAACTAAGTAGACTGCTCAATGTGGAACCCAAGAAGAAATCTGCCTTATTTTTCGGAGATCTCTACTGAATTCGACATCTCACTTCGACACGCACATCTCTTGGGTCCAGAAGTTTCTGTTCCTATCTCATTGCTGGTCTCCCTAAAAATCGGGACACTTTGGCATAACTATACTATGTTAATAGTTATCTCATTGACTGAATTTACAATTGTATAAGTAATTTGTGACTAAGCTGAACTTACGAGTAACCCTACACCTTCCTCTCATGACTCCGTATACGGGACAGATTAGTCAGTCTCTTTTAATATATTCTTATAGCTTGGAAAATCCGCCTAAAAACCAGCTATTTGATCTTTTATTATTTTCCTTACAACATTCTAACAACATAATAATA
>NW_019416288.1:626159-642656 GCF_000390285.2 Anoplophora glabripennis
CCCTCCCGCGCTAGCCTAAGGGCCACCTTAGCAAAGCGCATCCCAGGCTGCATAGCCGCACTACCCTACCCAACCATACCACACATAAACATGACACTACCCCCGGGGTTTACACAGACGAGCCGGCGAAGCAAGAAGAGCGCCAGAAGAAAGGGCCCTAGCCGGCGGGGCCCAGCCAGGACAAAAGGAGGTCCCACAAAGCGCCTACACCGGCCGCATTTGCGGTCGGGGTAGACGACGGATGGGGCCCACCTACGAAGGCTGTCCAGGCCTACACGAGATGAGGCAGGATAAAGAGGGATAATCCCCCTCGATCCCAAATCATTGAGGCCAATTTCTAGCCATGGAATAATGGCGCGAACACATGGCGCCGACGATCTAAGTCAACTTGTTCAATAACATTGCTAAATTTTATGAGGCCTTTTCTGAAGGACTGCTTTGCAAATTTATTACTCCCGGTGACAAAAGGCACTAGTCTCTCGACGGCTTTGTGTCGACGCTAAACCTACTTGAAAACCCTTTACTCTTCAATAATTAGTGTTGACCGAAATATTTTACTGTCTGAGTTGGCCCATCCGTTCCGAGAATTAACAAATAAACTACCACGCGTCCCGGCTTTTGTTACAAAACCATTTTACTGTTTCAAGTGATCAAAGTTTTGGAAAGAATTGAAGGAATACGTTTATTATTATTATTATTACATTATGTAATCATTATCAAAATGAAAAACAATTTTTCTCGACTTTTCCCACAATTTTGAATTAGATATTGTCTAAAGGTCTTGAAACTTGACACAAAGCTTCAGAATGCTTTTTATCTCGATACAACCGTTTTTCATTGAGATACAGCTTTTCGAAAATCACTAAAAATTTCATGAATTATACAAAATACGATTATTATACGTGAATACGACTGTGATTTTTTGCACAGAGTGGAGGATCACAGCAATACAGGACGATTCAGGTTTAAACTGGATAACTTCAGGAATCGATAAAATAGGTTAAAATAATGTTCATACAAGACAACTTATTTCGTAAATCGCATCGTCGTTGAAGTAGGAATTTTTTCCCTTTTCTTAGCCCTAAAATTACTTTTGGCCAACAAGGCCAAATATCGAAAAAAAAACAAGAGATGAAAAACAAAATTAATGAGACAAAAGTAGTATATAGCTGTTTTATTGAAATTAATGAATTTTTTGAAGTTTTGAAATAATGTAGGACGGGAGTAGCACATAAAATCCACTTCTAGGAGAGGTAGGTAGTTCAAACTTAAGAAATTCATAAGGAGTGTTTGTGTTGCGAATTTCACCTCAATCGGAAGCGTGTTTCAAAAGTTATGAGGGAAAAGCTGGAAAAAAAATCTATTTCAACGCCCTCTATCTCTTAAAATATGCGATTTAGGAAATAAGTTTATATCATGAATGAACATTATTTTAACCTGTTCTATCGATTCCTGATGTTATCCAGATTAATCCTGAATCACCCTGTATAGTATTTTTTTACAAGTCGTTTTTCTCTGTGTACTGTAGCATTTTTCACAACCTTCACACTGACAAAAAATTGCATACTCGTTACTTAAGCAACAGATTTATGACCATTATAAAGAGGATATACATGTTACAATCTCGAACAGACATAGTTGTTGTATCACTCATCAACTATTTCAAAAAAATCCAAGTCATTTGGGATATTATGTCACAGAACGTACACAAGAACGGAATATATTACCTCCGGATACGCATCACGGCCGTACGATGCGGCGAATTTGCACAATGTGTACGACGGAAGATCAACGCATAATTACACATAATCGATTTTTTCTCCATCCACGAGACAAGCTGAAGGCGGGCCATGACTGAACACCGTGGAATTTTGCATGCACCGCCATGACAGATAAGGCCACTCTTAAACTAAATGTTACAACACCCTCCTGACAACCTTGCTTCGGTAAAAAACGCGGCGGTAGTGCATTTAGAAACCGAGCTAGGTGTGGCAGACCTAATATATATCTTTCCAATTGTTATAAGTAATTGCATTTCATATATTTATTGTGTGAGGTTGCGTTTGATACAGTTCGGAATCGGCTCGTGATAATGAAGTAAATGGATGAAAATGTGACGGAAATGTACTGGGGGGTTCGATTTTTATTACTTCGGATGTAGACAAAACAAAATCAAACATTACACTGAGAAAACAATTTGTTGTAGTAAAACAAACTCACTTGTGCTAAATATACATCATACAGTTCAGTACAGAGACTTTTTATATACAAAAAATATAAATGAATACATGATACATTATGTAGAATTACACATTTGAGTGTACGTTTTCTTACCTTTTACGTTATATTATTTTTACCATTTAAAAAGGAATTATTCCTAATCCTTTATGTGTTTTTACCATATTTGAAATATAGAGTAAAAGTATGAATAATTTACATGACCTGATTTGGTGTGGTGTTACTGCACGTGCATAGATAACTGTGCTACTTGTTCAGTAGGCATGTTCAGATTCATTTGTGGCCTAATAATATGACACAGTGTTTTAACTACTTAAGTATAATGTTATAAATAAATACTAAGGTAAATAAATAATATGACTATGTAAATTACATGTCTTTCAATATATCTTCATTGAGTCAGTGAAGAGTATGAGAAACATCAATAATATATATTACCATATTAAACTTTGCCTAATCTTTACACATAGACATCCAGATTGTAGCTATATTTAAGACCTACATATTTTACTTATTGTTTTACTTCCAGTATATTTAATTAGTTAGTCAGTTAGTTAATGGATATGTTATTTATGAACGAAATTAAATTTTATTCCTATGATGCAAAAATAACTACTGAAATGTTATTCTTTTAAAAGTTTTTCTTATACATTTTTTTCAAGGTACATATTTTGTGTACCTGTTAAAATGTTCTATTTGTTATTCAATAATATTGAAAGAATTCCTAGTTTCGACATTTTGACATGAATATGTTCATCAAAATTAAAATATAATGTCATTAAATATTTGGAGGTAAGCAAAGAAACAATTAGTATTATTTAATTTAATTTAAAAAGTGTTCCCAATAAAACAAATTAATTTTAAAAATAAAAAATAAATTCCAGAATTAAAAATAAAATATTATTTGTTAGTTAAATCATGGTTTTTCATGGAAAATTGAAAATTTGAGAAACATATTCATCAGAAAACATATATACAGGGTGTATCACACGAAGACGGCCCTGTAGAATTATCTCAAACAATAGTCAGAATTGAAATCTGAAAATTTGTATACAGGGGTTTATCAAAACGATCTATTAAATGAAAATAGTGACAACTTCCTCGCACTTCCGGTTGTACCGGAAGTCATTATCAACTATGTTATTTCAAATGGAACCCTCTTTATATTTATGCATTTTTTAATTCTACGGCAAATTCTATACTATTTTCATATAAAGTACTGTAAGCCAAAATGTGACAGTTTTCAAGTTATTATCAATGTTCGAAAAAATTTGCGTGATGTAAGTGATTTTTGATAATAGAATAATTTGGCATGGATAATTAATTTAAAAGCAATGGAATTCAACCAGTTTATGTAAAATTTGAAAAAATTCATACAGTGTTTAAAAACGTGTGGCCAATATTGTGACGTTGAAGTTGAATTTACTCAAAAATTTCAAATGGTGCACCCTGTACATTAATGGATGCAGAATGAAATTTACTTTAAAATGATGCTATAGTTCCCTATTCCCAAAGTTAACAGTTCTTGTGTAAAATAGAAATTATTGATTTCAACATAGAAAAATCTACGAGCATGGTGGGTTTATTTAAAGCATCGCTCTTTATAATTTAATATACTGAATTATTGTTTTTGATGAAGGTATAACGACAATAAAAATTACAGTTTATTAATCACATACCGTTTATTATTCAAATCTTTAATGCATCAAATCCACCGTAGATTTTTCTGTAGAAACTGATTCTACGAACTAATATAAATGTTGCCGTGTTGTCTTGCTACAACATAAATTAAAACGATATCCATCAACTCCGAGTTGCTATTCACGTAAGCCATTTATGCCACTAACTACTAACAAAACTATTGTAAACACTATCGCAACGAGGTTAATACTAATTGTAAATTTCAGTATTCGGAGTTGCTGGGGCCACGTGGCTTTCCACGCGCATTGTGTAAAGCACAGAACGCGAATGACGTCATCGACTACAGTTGTCCAGTGATGTAATGGTTGAAAGTACTACAAATTCAATAATTTTTTTCTCGACAACTATATGGATTTCACAAAATAATTTTTTGCGATATTGACTCTATTTTTCATGCCGCATCTATTCCCATTTTTTTTTGGATAAGTTGTGAATCACCCTGTATATAAAAATTTTACGATTGTGTTGTAACCTTAAAACTGACCTGAGGATAAGGAGCGTAATGTACATGACGAAACTGGTAGTCAAGATTTGTTGATAAAAGGGATTGTGTGAAACTGAGTCATTTTTTTTGAAAATCAGTATTTTTTTTTAAGTTGAGTTTGCTCAATTGTCTTTTCCAACTTCATTCATTTTTAATTACATGTTTTCTGAGCCTTCTTTATAAATTCCTTTCTGGTGTAGAATTCGTCTTTTAACCATGTGTTTATACCCTGTGTACTAGAATGTCGGCGTTGAACCATCCTTCAATAGATCTGCATTTCTCAGTTTTAGCTGAAATAAGAACAGATATTTTTTTGCGAAATGTGGTTCTAAAGTGTCTCGCCCTGTATAGGGCAACATAGTAAGAAAATATTCTGACCCGGTTTCTTTTGTAATGCTAATGTATACTTGTCGTCTGATCACAATCTAATAATGAACACCTAGGTTCTAACAGAAAATTTCAGGCCTCAATGTCCTTCAAATATAAATTAATTGTGCTAAATTTTGACTGAGGCAGACGACCTTTTTTTACGTTCAGTTATGTGGGTACGTGTGTGAGAAGGAATGTTTATTTTCCCGCAAAAATTAATGGTTACTCACTAAATTCATGATAGGTAAAAGAATTTGCTTCAAAGGTCACGGTGAAATAGCTGAGGTAGGTAGCTGTATGTTTCTAAAAATGCAATGCCAGACGTCATTGTCATAAAATGATGGACGCCTCGGAATTAATTACTTATAATGATCGCAAACGGGTAGGGCTTCTCTTTAATCAAGCGAAGATCTATCGCTTTGATTTAAACTCATTTATTCTTAAAAAGCGTGTTTCTTTAAAAAATGATTCGACAAAATCTATGATTGAAGTAACAGTTTATCTCATTTACAGATTATCTTATTATTTGAATTGTTGTATTCTACAAAAGCACAAGATCTTAAACATTTAATATCTGAGCTATTCAAGACTTAGTGAATAATGATAACTTTGACAGCACTTGCATAAAGACTTAACTTTTAGGTGAAGATTGTATTAGTTTTCTCATTTTTCGTATTAAATGAATTATTGAAATTTACATTGATTAATTAATGTATCACTATTGTTTCCAACAAAGTTTTTAAATTGCTAGCTTTAAAATTAAATTGAATTCAACTATTATGACAGTTTTAACAAAAGTAAATATACACTGAAAGAAATGGGCTTATTAAATGTTTATCTAGAATAATGTGTATAGCGCATATTAAAACTTTTATAACCAATATACAACTTTTATTAAAAAAAAGCAATATCTCTATACTCATTATTCAATCAGTTTAACTGGAAGGTACTTAATACACCTTATGCATCTATGAAATAGAGGTTATAATGAATTACTTATACATTATTAGGTGTTATAGACTTTATATTCCAATTGTATAGTAGGGAAGATTTGTTGTATAAAGACCAGTATCCGAATTTGTATATAACAATTGTATTAAGAGAATTATTCGTTCTTATACTGAATATGTTTCCGTTTTTAACGTGTAAAACGCATCTTATAATGGTTAAGTGATCATCACCTCTCGGTGCATAATCGGTTATGATCTTTGTTAAGTTATATTCATAGTCTTGTAATAATAATCATATGTCAGACCCGAGAGCGAAGTGCGCCGACTCAATAAGAAACCTGGCTATTCCAGCCGCTGATTTAGGGTTCGCCGCACGAGCTCATCCCTTCTCCCTTCTAAGATTTAAGTAGCATGCTATGCACGAAGCAGAACGGTACTCAACTATCTTATACAGTCCACTTTTATTGTCCATAGATGTTCAATCATTGTCAAAATAAACACACAAAACCACAACGTCTTTATTATCTTTACTCAAGAAGAGAAAATACAACAATCGTAAAATTTCCGACAGTCCGCTGTGCATCGACTTACACATGTCTAGTTTGATGAAAATGGACAGTATATGCACATGTTTTGTGGGATACATGATAATATCGCGTTGTGTGAAATGGAAAATTATTATGTAAGTATCTAACTGTTTTATGGCTTGTAATTGTTTTGTTTTTTCAAATGTAAATCTTGTCTAAATCTTAAAAATTATTATTTTGTAGGTCCTATTAGAAATCGCTGATGGTAAGTTTTACATAAGATGGAGGAACAGAAGGTTAACGATGACAAAGAAAAGCATGGGTATAAAGCCAATCAACCAGAGGAAATAAAATTATATGGAAAGAAGCTCAACCTTTCTGGGGATGCTTCATTGTTAAGGTGGATGAGTTATAGTGCAAATTCTCATGTAATACAAGAAAATACGGGTGCATCGTTGCTAAGAAAATAAACTGGACAGTTTTGGCAGCGATTTGTCATCATTTTTAGTGCTTAAAAGTATGTTCTATGTATGTTTACATTAGAACCTTAGCTTGTAATTACAGTTATCCAATAAAATTTCTGAAATCTTAATGACATATGTTTTTAACTCATACAGAGTATACAACAGTTTAATACATTTATTAACAAAAAACTTATAACCAGTACTAGATGTTCTAATAACGATATGGAACACTTTAATAACAGTTATTGCTATTATTTCGTAAAGGTTATAAAAAACATTTTATAGGTACTAGTTATACAATAATTTAATAGGTTTATAGTCACTATACAACTGTGCTAGCAATACGCGTTTTATATCCAATATTCACCTGTTTAACTGTCACATATAGTATACAATGGTCTTATAATGGTATATAGAATTCTAATAAAGCATAAAACGCATTTATTTCAGTGTAGAAATCATATTAATCGTACATTTTGGTCCACTATATAGTTTTTAAATACAAAAAGAAAAGTTCCTACATAATGTATAAAGTAACACCACAATATTGCTTCTTTAGAAAGGCAGTAAACTGGAAATATTAAATATATTAAAGCGGTTTCACTTTATTCTTCACTTTACTGGAATTGACGCATCCTGAACTTGAAATTGTACAAGTTTCACTAAAATATACGATTATTTAAAACTCATCTCTTACTTTCACGAAATTAAGGCGAGTATTAAAATTTTAAAAAGCAAATAAACCACGTTGAATGTCATATTCTTATGTTTCATATGGTATTTAATTCCATAAACTTTACTGGTTTTGTTATATCATTAGTATTGTAAATAACTGCATGAAAATTTGAAAATATATACGAATTTCTACCTAAAATCCAAAAAGAAACAGTTGATTTTACAATGTTCTATTTTTAATAAATTCTGATCCAGTTGTTCCTATACTAATGCATCATACAAACAAATACCATGATAGTACCGAGCTATAATAACTAGTCCATTTTTAGAAAATAACAGTATAAATTTTATAGTGCGTACGCTATAAGAAAACAGGTTGAAGGGCTTGGAAAATTAAGAATAATAGGCTCAAAAGCTCTTAGTTCTTCCAGTTCTAATCAAGTGCTATAACACCACGGCCTGATCAGGCCTATTGTGCGTCCCACTACTCAATCTTATTCAGCAAGGTTTTGTCCTTTTTTCAAAGTCTTAAAGCTTCCTTGCCGAACTTCTCTTAGTTCTTTGGGTTCAAGTTAGGGATTTCCCAGGAGCATCATGCTACTACGTGTAAATCCTGGTCTCTCTTCCAAGATATGCAGAGAGATTGCATCTACCGAGTCATATCCTCGACAGATCGAAGTCTATAAGCTTTAGCTTATATAGATGTATCCAAAAATGGCAGTGTCCCGTCATTTTCCTGAGCCTAATTTTATTCAAGGTCTGTAACTCATTAATTCATTTGTTCAAAGAACACTCCATAAATTCCTTCGCATGGCTTTGCCCTGGCCTTGAAGCCCAGTATTTCCTGTGTTCTGACTGTCAATTTGCCCATAGCCCCCCAGACCACACTGGAAGATGAGCCATAGAAGGGCTCCGGACCAATGAACTCCGTTTAGGATCCCTTCCTAGCAAGTTCATCCTCTTTCTCGTTCCCATAAATGCCTATATGTCAGGACATACCCAACACAGTCTAACTGCATTAGTGGTAGCCAGTTCAGTCAGCATTTGTAACCATTCCCACATAAGTTTTGAACTTACCTTTTGTTTATCTAAAGTCTTAATTGCAGCTTGTCTGTCAGAGAATATACATACAGGCTGTTACAAATTCGCTTCTCACTACAAGGATCTCGGAAATGAACTAGCTTAAATGAGAGCAAAGTTGCATAATGACGAACATTATGCCTCTAAAAAATCAAGGCTAACATCGAAATATCTGAAAAAACCGAAATTTTGGAAATCTGTTTATGTTTCATTTTAGTCTTGTTTGAGGTGATATTGAAAAAAGAAGAACACTTTCTATTACAACTTTTTGTCCTCTATCGAATGGCATAATCAGTTTTTATATGTAACGTTTTGTCTCTCCAGGGCCAACATCAACTTCATTACCACCCTAGAAATATTATTATATTTTTTACAAGCTTTCATGACCTCCAATAGTGTGCTGCCTCAGCCCGAGCCAGATTCAGACGTTTTGTCTCGAAAAATTCATCTTCAATGTATTCGTTCCAAATTATCTAAATTTTCTATTTAGATTTCTATGTTTAATGAATTATTGTCGTTGTAAGTGTTATTAGAGTGAAATCTACCTACTTATTTAGTCGAATCCCCAGAGTTGGTTCTGTCATAGAAGTTTCCATAATCCTGAAATAGGGACTATCTCCCCAGTCGTTATTGTTATTTAGTTGGCATGCTGCTCTTCCATCACTGTATGAAGCGCTGACTTTCATAAATTATTGCTAGTGATGAAACACTATTACATACAAGTCTCAAATATATTGGTTCCCCAATTTGATACTTGAAAAAAAAAAAAAACGACCTAACTACATATAATTTACTTGTACTATTTTATGTAATAAACTGAAGGCTTAAGACGATTGAAGTTAGTAGAGTGATTTTTTTTGGAAAGAAACATTATGCTATAATATTTATTAACTACAGGCATATAATTTTTTTGTCGTTGATACCTTTTGACAATCTAGAGAAATTCCAAACAATATAATGCTGGAAAATTATAGGTTATTATATTCTATTTAACTGATGTAAAGTTTTACTGAGTTCTAAGGATAAATTCAACAACTATTTTCAAATAATTTCTTTGTAAAGGATGCTCTGCATAAGTTGGTTCGCTTAAAATAACATCTTTTTCATTTGAATACAAGCACAGAGTATGAACAATTTTTAGTTTCTCCTTTTTTTTTGTAATTCGCTGTCAACATGAGAAGTCAGTACAAATGAAATGTACCTGCGCCATACATATATTAAACCCTTAAAATATTCATAGAATGTTTTGGCTAGTTTTTCTTACAGTACACGTACTATACCTAGTATACAAAAATCTTCCTGTACATATTTACGTTATCAAATAGACATATAACATGTATTCGTGATGAAATTACTGATTACCAATATTAATAAATCTAATACAGTTATTTACTCTACATTGGCTTGCATAAATGAGCTGGAACTATTCGTTGTACCCAGCAAATATCATTCCATGTCACAATCCAGAGAGATTTATATTCATGGACTACCATTTTCTACCATTATAACTAATTAGTGGTTACACTGTTATATTTCCGTATGCGATTTTCATCTGTATCTTATATTTAATTGTAGAATAATTATTGAATAAACCGTGGGCAAATCGCAAAAAATGTGAATGTAGGTAAGCAATATATAACAATTTATTAATAACTTAGAATGCTCATGTTAAATATGCATTCAGCATATTTTATGGATATAAATTATGTCTGTGCGATTCAGGCGTTACATAAAGTCAACAAATGAAAATATAATTGGCTGCAGGTATTCTCCTTTATTCTGGTTCTTCTAGGTTGTGAATTCATTTTACAAAATAGGTATTTTTCTAAAATTTAATGTAGAATTTTTTAAAGACTTTTCTACACCTCTTTCAGATGTAGATATTACAGGAATGGTCATTTCAATTCCATATTATTAAAGTTACATTCAGAAAACGTTATCTGCATTTGAAATTAGTTTTAGAAAAATGTTAAAAATAACACAGGCCGACAAAATTTCAAAAAAAAAATTCCAGAGATCAGACACTACGCTTCCGAAGGCATTTGGCGCGCTGAATCCGAATCTGGCCTCAGAATTGATCCATCACCCTAGGTTTCCGAGATATTCTAACCTAAAAGTGCAAAAAACACGTACTTTTGCTATATTCAAGGTTATGTAACTTGGCGAAAAAAATTTTTTTCTCAAAACTGAAAACATCATTGGAAACGACTATCTTTCCCCTTCAAAACGCATTTTTTTATTTGGAAAAAGCTCTATTTTTCGCGGAGATATCGTCAATTTAAGATGACCAGTATGGCTATATTATTACATCATGGCTAACCCCATAACACTGAGCGCTGCTAGCCCTAATTGTTAGGAACGTTAACCCCAAGCCCTATAACCCCACAACACTAAGCGGAGCGAGCCCTCATCGTCAGGAAGGTTAACTTCAAGCCCTATAACCCAATAACACTAAGCGCTGCGAGCCCTAATCGTCAGGAAGGTTAACCCCAAGCCCTATATGTCTGGAAGGTTAATCCCAAGCCCTATAACCCCACAACACTAAGCGCTGTGAGCCCTAATCGTCAGGAAGGTTAACTTCAAGCCCTATTACCCAATAACCCTTAATACCCATTAATTGTGTTATAGGTCGAGCCATGGTTTAATAAGGTAGCTATACTGATCATCTTTAATCGACGATATCTCCGCGAAAAATAAAGCTTTTTACAAATAAAAAAATGCGTTTTGAAGGGGAAAGATAGTAGTTTCCAATGATATTTTCAGTTTTGAGAAAAAAAATTTTTTTCGCCAAGTTACATAACCTTGAAAATAGCAAAAATACGTGTTTTTTGCACTTTTAGGTTAGAATATCTCGGAAACCTAGGGTGATGGATCAATTCTGAGGCCAGATTCGGATTCAGCGCGCCAAATGCCTTCGGAAACGTAGTGTCTGATCTCTGGAATTTTTTCCTTGTTGGCCTGTGTAATTCTAAATTTGATTTCAAACTTTTCAAGCATCATTTGCACTTTAGACTGTAATTAATTACACAATAGCTATTGTATTTTTTAAAACCATAATAATGTAATACTGAAATTTAATTTATGTAGCTTTTCTTGGCATCATTTTTGAAATGGAGATAAACTTAATTTTTTTTCTGAAATAATAATGCTTCCTGAAAAACGTAACTAATCTGACAATCCAGTGAGGTTTTGTCAATCTATCTAATTTGAAAAACAGTTGGTACTTTCTGAAATATTTGCGACAATGCATACATTGTCGCAAATATTTCGGGGTGTTGAGGTACATCTAATCTAATCCATGCCACTTTATTTGAGGGAAATTTTTGGGCAGTTTTGGAATTAAAAATAAAAATAAAATTTTTTATATTTTGTGTAACCGTTATAACAGCTCAAGTTAAACAATTTTCAGAATATTCACACTATCTTATAAGTTGAATTGCCTAAAGTATTCGATTTACAGATTAAAGATACATTTTTTAACCGTAAGCCAAAGTTGGCCATGGACTAGTTAAAAAGAGGATGCAATGCACTTTCCATAAACATATCTATAGTTTGTCGTATGGAAAAGAAAAAAGTATCTTGCACAATGAATTTATTTTTCATCATAGCCACCTAGGTATGCCATAATGGCACAGGAAAAAACTTTGTTTCGTTTAATGACAGTGGTCTAGATTTCATAGTAGCTCAAATTAGGAGATTTATTAATTAGATCCATGCTATGCCCGTAATTAACAAAATTTGCCATAAGTTAGTAGCCTTATAGAAATGATTTCAAACAATTTTTACTAATTATAAGCCATCCCATTGTCTTTATGTTTATACTTATTTAAACTTTGTCAAACTAAGTCATATACAAATCAAATCTACCTACTACTGATTAAATACCTCATTGAAGCGTACTGTTTATGGCGTTCAATTAAATTCAGTTTTATTTTGTGACTAAGAGAAATCAATTTTTCATTCTTATCTCCAGATAAATTAATATTAAATAAATCTGTGAACATTTTACTCGCACCTACGCCAGTTATATAACTTCTTTCTTATAAGTGGTCCACAATTGCTAAGGTCACAATTTGCATTAATTAAATGCAGATTATATATAAATGATTCAAAGAGAAATAAAAATAAGGAAAGGTTGCTTCCTAGTTTTTCAATACGTTAATGATTGTGATAAGAAACATTTGCTAAAAATTAAATGATATCAATGTGTAACCTGTGTTAAAAAGTTTGTAGACTCGGCAGTTTGTTTGAATTTTGGAAACAGTTTTGTTTTAGTATTAGTTTCGTTTTTGTATGACAGATTATTTATAAAATCGGTAGAAAATTAGGAACCTATTTAATTAATATAAGAGAATCTGGAATAGTTAATAATTAACACTTACTATTAAGTATTTACATAATTTTAATGAAAATAACTGAACTTGTACAGTATCTAAATTAGAATTTTCAAATTTCAGTAATCCAGGACACAATTTTATAATATCTACATAAAGCCATATGTGGTTCAATGTTTTTGGAATAGATGTTCTGGTAATTACATTGAGTAATTTTAAGTTTCTAACAAAAATTGAAGGAAAAAGAGAAATACAGGATGATTTATAAGTTATAAAAAAGAGATGTACAATGGAGCCATACAAATATACCTATCATGTAAAAAGGAAATTGAAAAGGAACTCCGAAAAATATTTATTTGACATTACTGGAATTTGGTGCTCAACAAATGGGTCGTAGATTGTAATGTCATCCTTGCAAGTGCCAGTTTGAATTTATACAGTTATTACAAAAATTTTTTCCTTGAAATCGGTATTTTATTATAATTAGATTTAGTGCGGCGCGAAGTTTAACAGGACCGTAGTCAGATTACAAATGAAAATATTAATATGTTTACAGAAAATATGTCGCAACATATAAAGGAGTTTTCATTAGTGAAACGGCAACATTTATCACTTAATATTAACTTGTGTAGGGAAAATGACCATTCAACGTCTACTGTTGACAACGGACAGTATAAGAAATCGTTGAGACATGAACTATATATTAATATATTTGCTGGTAACTCCTGATATGTACCAGATGAAACTTTACATATGTTTTCCAAAATGGTGTACTCTGGACTTTTTTCCAACACTATTTACATTTTATTCTTTTATCGTACTACTGACTGGACATATATTATTGGTATCGATATAGTTTTTTGTACATCATCCATTATATCAAATTGTTCATTTAGGGATAGTCCATGTGATTCCAATTTCCTTATTCCATTAACTAAGAAACCATAGTGTCTATTAACGCAATGTATGTCATCGCGAATATTTTGATTCTTCAGTAAGTCCTGCAGTGTGTGTATAGCGCTGCTGTCGGTAGGATTAAATCTACAAATAACATCGTTCATGCCATCGAAATGTTTATCATAATACGCTACGGTTTCTAACCAAGTACCCCATCTAGTTATAACTAGCAGTGCCACTTTTCAACGCACCAATTAAAAAAATGGCTACTGAACGCCCACAAGCGCAAGCATTTCTTGTTTGTTTAATGGAATATTGCTTGAAATAAAGGCGTCTGTAAGTTCATAGAAAAATAAAATACAGAGTCTTCAGGCATGACTCTTCAAATGGCTTGTTACTTTAGTTTTGTTACAAGAATTTATAATGCGTTCTCACACAGTACAAAACAGGTCATATCCTTTAACACATATGTCCCTGTAATCTTCGGGATCACTGTCTAACCACATTTGAAATAATTCCCGTCGGTTTCTTTTTTCCTTTGACATTTTACTCACTTTCCCCCCCAACGAATAGTTGTTAATGTAAATTATGTTTATTTATACAGGGTGTCCGGAAATGATGAGCAAAAAATTATATAAATAAATGCTACCTATTTCTACAACATTTTTTCCAAAACTGATTATTAACGGAGTTACAGGGTGTTAAAGTTAAATTTTATTTGCAGTTTTTTTGCAATACCTTTTGCCACACTCATAATATTTTGACGAAATTTCGTATATGGAGGTNTAATGAAAATAACTGAACTTGTACAGTATCTAAATTAGAATTTTCAAATGTGTGGTTCAATGTTTTTGGAATAGATGTTCTGGTAATTACATTGAGTAATTTTAAGTTTCTAACAAAAATTGAAGGAAAAAGAGAAATACAGGGTGATTCATAAGTTATAAAAAAGAGATGTACAATGGAGCCATACAAATATACCTACCATGTAAAAAGGAAATTGAAAAGGACACTCCGAACAATATTTATTTGCACGTTACTGGAATTTGGTGCTCAACAAATGGGCCGTAGATTGTCATGCCATCCTTGCAATTGCCCGTTTGAATTTATACAGTTGACAGTTTGCTACTTGAATGATCAAATTTACATTTTTAGGTTTAAAATATTTCCCATTTAAGCGTATAGCGTAAAGAGATAGTACATACATCCAAATATATTATATTATTTGTTTCTTTTTTAAATATTTGCCTATGTTTATTCAAGCGACTCAATTTTTGTAAACATTCATAAAGCATTTCTTTGCGTGGTAAATACCAATTTCTATGGTATTTTTCAATCCGCCAAAAAAAGATCCGCTATTCTGGATTTAAAAATTTCCGAATTAATACCTTTTATTCGTGATTGGCGCTTTTGAAAACCACCGAGTAACAAGTTTCAGCTATAATCTTCAAATTTTGAATGCTTTTCCGATTTTTACATCCTCCATATTGGATCCGCTATCTTTTATTCAGGAATTTTCGGATTCGGATTTCAGATTCGTAATCAGCGGCCCAAAAAACCCGCGGTAATAAAATTCAGGCGAAAATATTGAAATGTGTGACTTACAGGATTGTAAGTGGGACTCTGGTCTGTAGGTGGTTTCCAACTTTTTAAGGGATAAGCTATATTTCTTGGTATGTATGCATGTATTTATAGAGGGTGTCTCACCACGAACTTCATCGACGGATATGTGGGAAACCGCTCGAAGGAATTTTTTGAAATTGTGATGGTGTGATACGGGCCGTGAGTCCTACCAAGATAAAGTATTCTCAAGGCCATCGTACTTTCTTCCGGTTATACCACTACAATACTAAACTGCAATACTACACACATTATACTGCTACAATATGACGTAATGTAGATATCTGCAACCTTTATCTCTTCTATAATCGATCACAAATTTTCCCTTTCAGGCCGTCTTTGTGCGATCTATCGCATTTAACATTTATCAAAAGTCTACTCGGAAACCATTTTGCATACTATCAATAGGCTGCTAATGCATTTTGTGTTGCCTCGCAATAAATTGAACACTTGTAAGATTGACGTAAAGAATAAACCACGGTAATAAGAGCACTATGAAACTCACAGTAATACAAAATAAACATTTGTCGATGTCAAATTATCTAGCGCGCGCAGAAAACTTTAGATATATTTTAAACGTATTATGGTTGTCTTCAAAATTTTTTTCCTTGAAATCGGCATTATATTATAATTAGGTTTAGTTTAACAGGACCGTAGTCAGATTACGAATGAAAATATTAATATGTTTACAGAAAATATGTCGCAACATGTAAAGGAGTTAAAACACATTAGGTACTACGTGTTTTTCTAAGTTTTCATTAGTGAAACGGCAACATTTATCACTTAATATTAACTTGTGTAGGGAAAATGACCGTTCAACGTCTACTATTGACAACGGACAGTATAAGAAATTGTTGAGACATGAACTATATCTGTTTAGAAATGAAAGAGAGTAATAAAAGCTTATTATGTATGAAAATCGTAAATAAATGTAGTACTGGTGCTTATATTCAATATTTTTATATTATGTATTTTCCGTATAGATGAGGTGTACTTTTAAAAAAACTTTGTGTGATCGGACTGTACTAAATTGTAGCAGGTAGCTAAAATTTAATCCCCGACAATCCGTCTTTGTCTATGCCGCTTCAATTTCTCGGTCCATTTCTCTTATAAGTAAACAATATAAAAACAGCATTTCAAAACATGAGGCTACTTTAA
>NW_019416288.1:644129-711849 GCF_000390285.2 Anoplophora glabripennis
TTTGGTTTTTCTTTTCTTTTATATTATACATGGAGTTGGTTGCTCTTAGGTATGTATTAACAAAAAAAATATTGTAAAAATTAAAATTTAATGCATGTTAAAATTGTAAATCATTAAGTTGTTTTATATTTTCAGGTTTTTAGTGTGACTTGTACAAAATAATGTGTTTTATTTGTAAAATAATATTTGAAAAAGTTCCCGATCGGGAGCGAAACGTTAGAATTTAATAAAAATTATTGCTGTGTGTTTTTTATCATTTTGACCAGCAGTCAAACTAGAACCTGATACATAAGAAAAATAATTCCCAATTAGAAGACAAAAGGTTCAAGAAGTTTTCCATATTATATTAATATATTTGCTGGTAACTCCTGATATGTACCAGATGAAACTGTACATATGTTTTCCAAAATGGTGTACTCTGGACTTTTTTCCAACACTATTTACATTTTTTCTTTTATCGTACTACTGACTGGACATATATTATTGGCATCCATATAGTTTTTTGTACATCATCCATTATATCAAATTGTTCATTTAGGGATTGTCCATGTGATTCCAATTTCCTTATTCCATTAACTGAAACCATAGTGTCTATTAACGCAATGTATGTCATCGCGAATATTTTGATTCTTCAGCAAGTCCTGCAGTGTGTGTATAGCCCTGCTGTCAGTAGGATTAAATCTACAAATAACATCTTTCATGCCATCGAAATGTTTATCATAATACGCTACGGTTTCTAACCAAGTACCCCATCTAGTTATAACTAGCAGTGCCACTTTTCAACGCACCAATTAAAAAATTGGCTACTGAACGCCCACAAGCATCAGTAGCTTCGTCTATAATCAAATTAACGAAATTGCCCGCAACGTCTTCGCGTATTGATGTCACTACATTGTTGTAAACCCGATCGACATACCTTAGTCTTAGTGTACTTTCATGAGGGATTTTTCGGTTCATAATATATTTTTCTAAAAACGTACGGAACTTGGGGATTTCTAGTTTGCTTAATGGAATATTGCTTGAAAGAGGGGGCGTCTGTAAGTTCATAGAAAAATACAGAGTCTTCAGGCATGACTCTTCAAATGGCTTGTTACTTTTGTTTTGTTACAAGAATTTATAATGCGTTCTCACACAGTACAAAACAGGTCATATCCTTTAATGTCCCTGTAATCTTCGGGATCACTGTCTAACCACATTTGAAATAATTCCCGTCGGTTTATTTTTTCCTTTGACATTTTACTTCACTTTCCCCCCCAACGAATAGTTGTTAATGTAAATTATGTTTATTTATACAGGGTGTCCGGAAATGATGAGCAAAAAATTCAGGGGATAATTATAGACCGAAAATAAATGCTACCTCTTTCTATAACATTTTTTTCCAAAACTGATTATTAACGGAGTTACAGGGTGTTAAAGTTAAATTTTATTTGCAGTTTTTTTGCAATACCTTTTGCCACACTCATAATATTTTGACGAAATTTCGTATATGGGGGTTTTTCGGGATGAGGATTATAAATTTGCCCACCGTTTTTTCGCATTTTGTAGAGGGCGCCACATACGAGCCTTTATTTTGATTTGAATGGTTCCAACTTTTTTGTGCTACACTTTATGCGACTTTTGACTGAATATTTTTGTTCTCCTAACCTTTTGACATAAAAAAGGTATACTTTATTTGTTTCGATAAATCTAACCGTTTTCGAGAAAAACGCTAAAATAACATTGCTTGCATGTGATGAATACGAAATCATTTTAATTTATTTTCTACATTAAACATAGCATGCTTTGGAAACAAGCGCTTAGTTGCCTTGGAAACAAGTTTGTGGAGAATTAGTTTTGACAGATAGTAATTTTTGTGAAAATTTGTTGTTACGCTGATGGTGGTTAATGATAAATAATAAAAAAATAACGTCCTCAACAAATAAAGAATGGTTTACTAACAAAATCATAAGGTTAAAATACATAAGTTACTAGAACAATACAAATACAAATTAAACATTCAAATCAAAGGTTCAAAGTGACGTCCTTCCTCTTCAATGCATAAATTAATTCTTCTTAAAAAATTCCGACGAACTCTATGGAATATTCCTTCCTTTTGCTTAATTACCTCACAATTAGCAACAATTCTTTCTCTCAGTTCATCGACGCTATTCACAGGTGTCCTGTATACAAGCGTCTTCAGATAGCCCCAAAAAAAGAAATCGATTGGGTTTAAGTCAGGGGATCTAGGGGCCCACTGTACAAAACCACCGCGTCCTATCCACCTTTCAGGAAAAGTTTCATTTAAGAATTCTCTGGCCGCTAAACTAAAATGCGGTGGCGCGCCATCTTGAAGCAGCCACATTGCATTTCTTAATCCGAGTGGTACATCTTCCAATAGAATAGGTAAGTGGTTTCTTAAAAAATCCAAGTAAACTTCACCATTGAGTCTTTGTGGAAAGAAATGTGGCCCAATTAAGTAGTCCCCTACAATACCGGCCCACACGTTGACGGAAAACTTATTTTGATAACCACGCTCTATTGATAAATTAGGATTCTCATCAGACCAAAAATGCTCATTGTGGAGGTTTATTAAGCCATCATGGCCAAATCCAGCTTCGTCCGTGAAAAGGATATTACGAACAAAATTTTGGTCACCATTATGAAGTATTCTAATTGTATTGCAGAAATTCACACGAGCAGCAGGATCTACGGCAGATAAGGCTTGCACCTTTTGGTAGTGGTACGGATGAAGGTTTTGTTCGCGTATTGTTTCATGTACGGAGCTCTTTGGAATGCCCTCCTGAATAGCAATTTTTCTTATACTTACATTGGGATTATTCTCTATCGAATTCAAAATACGAGCTTCTGCTTCTGCTGTTCTAGTATTCCGTTGTCGACCTACATCAAAAATTCTAGTTTTGAACGATCCAAATTCTCCCAGTCTTCGATGAATAGTACTGAACATTCGCGATTGGGGTAGGTTTCTATTTGGAAATGCTTCGCGATACAAACGTCGTGCTGCAAGAGCATTGCCAGCAGCTAAACCGTAATAATAATGCATGTCCCGCAACTCCACGTTAGAGTAATTGTTGTTCATTTTTATTATTATTTTTATGATAACAATTACTACAAAAGAACTTGTACAAAATTACTATCTGTCAAAACTAATTCTCCACAAACTTGTTTCCAAGGCAACTAAGCGCTTGTTTCCAAAGCATGCTATGTTTAATGTAGAAAATAAATTAAAATGATTTCGTATTCATCACATGCAAGCAATGTTATTTTAGCGTTTTTCTCGAAAACGGTTAGATTTATCGAAACAAATAAAGTATACCTTTTTTATGTCAAAAGGTTAGGAGAACAAAAATATTCAGTCAAAAGTCGCATAAAGTGTAGCACAAAAAAGTTGGAACCATTCAAATAAAAATAAAGGCTCGTATGTGGCGCCCTCTACAAAATGCGAAAAAACGGTGGGCAAATTTATAATCCTCATCCCGAAAAACCCCCATATACGAAATTTCGTCAAAATATTATGAGCGTAGCAAAAGGTATTGTAAAAAAAACTGCAAATAAAATTTAACTTTAACACCCTGTAACTCCGTTAATAATCAGTTTTGCAAAAAATGTTATAGAAAGAGGTAGCATTTATTTTCGGTCTAGAATTATCCCCTGCATTTTTTGCTCATTTCCGGACACCCTGTATATTTAATACACACGGCAAATACAATTTACAGCACACGTAAAAAAAGAAAGGTATCGACGCGACACCAACTACTACAAGGTTTCGTAACAAACTGAATAGTTCAAAACGCGAGTCAGCTGCAATGAGCACCGACCCCCGTGAAGGTTCTGTTAGACTCTGCACGTGCAGTAAGCCTAATTATAACATTTTTGGTGAAATGAATTCTATTTTTAAAGAAGCAATGTTTTTTGGATAAGTTGTGAATCCCCCTGCACACATACCTACCAAAATAAAAAAATATATGTAATAGAGTAGTAAAAACAAAAATTAAGAAACTCTGCTTATTAAATCGTTCTGTTTTACTTTCTTTGGCTTAACGTTCTATTCTTAGACCAGGCAAGTTAGACAATAAATCAGCAATTTTTTTCTGATGAACCGATCGAGTTGCAGTTTTCGACATTGTCTTCGGAAAAATACCAGGAAAAAAGTCTATATATTACACTTTGGGGCTGGATCGAAACTGCATTGCGGGTGCATAAAGTACATCTTGGAGTGCATCAATTTTTCCGAATTTTCTAAAAATGGTAAAAATTGACTAAAAGTTGAAGAAATTAGGTTTTCGGGGTCGGAGATTCCAAATCTGACCCTGAAACATATGTCCGAGGGGGGCCTTCTGTAAAACATCGAATAGCTGAGTAATTGCCTTCTAAATCCCCACTCGGGGGTTTTTGGGGTCAGGGATTTCGAATCTGACAGTGAAACATATGTCCAACGCCCCTGGGCCCCCCCAGGGGGCAAGGGGGGCCTTATGTAAAACACCGAATAGCTGAGTAATTGCCTTCTAAATTTCCACTCGGGGGTTTTTGGGGTCGGGGATTTCAATTCTGACACTGATAAGTATGCCCAACGCCCCTGGAGCCCCCAGTGGGGGCAAGGGGAGGGCTTCTGTAAAACATCGAATAGCTGAGTAATTGCCTTTTAAATTTCCACTCGGGGTTTTTGGGGTCGGGAATTCCGATTCTGACACTAAAACGTTTACACGACGCCCGTGGGGTGAGCTTTCTGGAAAACATCAAAAGGCAGATTTTTGCAATAAAACTGCACCATCCGCTTACCAACCATGATCTTGTAGGCTTATCTTTACATTGTAACACACGCAAATTTACAGAGATTAGACAGGAAGGGTAAGAAAGACTAACAGGAAATTAATGAGTCGAAAAGAATCCACTTTATTCTGAGAACCAATTTTCTTTTTATTTGCAAGGCAATTAGTGAGACAACTACTATCACATGCTTATCTAACACTTTCACTATCAATCACAATTTTCATCATCAGTGTCTCCATCACTATCATCTATATTACATTTTCGACTATTTCAGGATTGGAACAGTTGTGGATGTAATTCCATGCTTCCTGCACCCACAAGATCTGCATTGTCGATAATCGGATTTTGTTGGGAAATGTTATGCATTATCCGCAGTCGCACGGGTTCAAGAGATTCTTTTGAAAATCCATGATCCATGAAATATTCTTCGGTTTTAAGGAATATTTCTTTGATTCAACGAAATGTGTCTCTTGGGAACGGATTGTCCAGGATTTCTCCAATTCTACGACAATTTTTCTCAGTGTTAGACAAGCTAATATTAATGGATATTTTCCAGTGTCATATTCGGAATCCCCGACCCCGAAAACCCCCCAGTAGAAATTTAGAAGGCAATTACTCAGCTATTCGGTGTTTTACAGAAGGCCCCCCTTGCTCCTGGGGGGGGGGGGCTGGAGCGTCGGACATATGTTTCAGTATCAGAATCGAAATCCCCGACCCCAAAAACCCCCGGGTGGGGATTTAGAAGGCAATTACTCAGCTATTCGATGTTTTACAGAAGACCCCCGCTTGCCCCCCTGGGGGGCCCCAGGGCCGTTGGGTATATTTTTCAGGGTCAAAAAACCCGTGCACACAAATTTCTACAACTTTTAGTCAATTTTTACCATTTTTAGATAATTTGGAAAAATTGTTGCACTCCAAGATGCACTTTATGCACCTGCAATGCAGTTTCGATCCAGCCACAAAGTGTAATATATAGACTCTTTTCCTGATATTTTTCCGAAGACAATGCCGAAAACCGCAACTCGATCGGTTCATCAGAAAAAAATTTCCGTATTCTGGGTGATTTTGGTCTAACTTGCCTGGACTATCTACAGTTTTGGTAAATCTCCTCTAAAGATGTGTGTAAGTAGGCCAAACATGTTTATCAGATTCCTCTAAATTGCATATTTACATCTGAACTAATTTATAATGTTTCAGGTGCACTGTGTTAGATTATAATATCCTACTGCAATTCTTAGCCCGCTTTACTATAGTAGAAATGTAGGTCGACATAATTCTCAATTTAAAACGAAAAATAACAAAAGTAACGGCACTTACGTGAAATACCACATATAAATATTAATTATCCCCTAAGTGCTCCTCCTTATCAATTAACGTGGCATTATAACTGCGGTTAATAAGTCACTTTTAGTGAAGTATTTTAATTGATCCCGCATAAAATAATTAAACATGCAACAGTGATTAAAATAGAAAGTAATGCATGGGTAAATAATGATCCCAATTAAATTAATTATTTTCCAACTTCCTGTAAAAGAATTTTAAGAACATTGCATATAAATTGTCACTCTCAAGAGTGCATTTAAAAATTAAGGTCGCGGTGAAGAATTGCAGAATCACTACTGAAGATGCCGACAGTGAGGAATGGCGTAATGTCGGAAGAATCAGTTACACAGGCCACTCCAAGACGTCTCAGAGAATTTACAACACGAACCGAGATCAATATCAGGGCGGGCCTAGAGGTTCTACTATCGAATCTGCCTCCACAGAGCCTAGTCCGAGAACAGCAAGGGTAGGTTAAAGGTTCCTAGCTAAGGTTAAGATAGTGCAGTATAAGTATGTAAGCCTGTAAGTCTCTAAGTCGTCAATTAGGTATATAAGTTATGATACAACAACCCGAAAAACCACAGTACTTAAAAGAAAGATATTTTTTTTATTATGTACTGCTTAGTTGAACAAATCGACCGTTGCTATTGATAAATCAGTGATGATTTAATACAGTTTGTCGACAATAAAAATGTGAATTAGGTAGTATACAAGTGAAGTCTTTGGTAGTAAAATAATTTGTTTAGTCATTTTATCCCATATTTTATTACCTAGTTTATTTCTACATGTCTATATTCTACCGCAAATATTTGAAGCCAGTCGCACACCGAAACCAGCGTCACTGTTGACAGAGTGACCAATGACTCAGTAGTTCAATAAAAAGACAAAAATTCATACATAAAACTACTTAAAATCAAAACAAGACGATTTAACTAAAGTTAACTCTATCCAAAGTTGCATGGTTTAGTCGCCTGGTGAGCATTAATTTTAGCCTAATTTTTTATTATTTTCCAAACAGTTCTAAATGAAATAATAATAAATTAAAATTTCCTGAATCACACCAAATTCCACATTGCTACACTGCACTGCTAGGCCATTGTTGGCAATTTATGGCAAGGTGGACCAGTGCGGCTGTGTTTGTGCCGTGTTTACCCACGCGCTTGTTCTTCAACTGGGCGACCAGACCTGTGTATGGGTACGGCTAAATAAATATGGGGACAAGATTTTCAAATATTTCAATGTCGAGTTGATGCGTCAGCGACCGAACCTGGCACATACTGCCAACCTCTTGGTTCTTCAATTGAGATCAGAAAGACTATACTAGGTGTCACGTTTTGTCATAATAACCGAACTAATTGCATTTATCCAAATAGGAAAGGTACCCCTATCCGTAAGAAACTATGTTGTTTCGAGTGGCTCATACAACCCCAGTCCTTATTTCATTTTAATAACACTCATTTCAGTTACAAAAAATTAAACGTGCATGTTTCAGGTTTCTGCCTCTGTAATCTGTGAATATAAAGGACCCCGCACTTTTCTTATGGAAAATGGCTTTCGGCTAATTTTTTTGAAATTTTGCAGGTTGATAGTTCTCAATCTGTCGATCAAAAGTCTCAATGGGCACGAAGCCCTATAACACCTCCTTCACCCCAAAAATCCACCCCCAAGGGGCTAGGGGGATATAACTGATTTCTGAATGTGAAACAATTTTTATTCTTGTAGTCCAACCAACGGCTACCCCAAATAACCACCCCTGCGACCCTTCAACTCTTTAAGTGATTTTTCCTTAATGGAGACGAATAAACATGCATCCACTTAGTAGTGAAATAGGAAACTTATATGAAAACTAGAAGTGAATGAAGAGAATAAAATTAAGACAAGAATAGAATCGGGAAATAAACCGATAGATAGAGATAATACTCTTGTAATACCACCCCTACGATAATTTAACTCCCTCCATTCACTTCCCATCCCTTCACCCTCACCCCTAATCAAGGCTCACCATATTTTTTTTCCAGGTAGGTAACTGTGGTGCGGTCTGCAGGAATTAAATGATTCACAGTCAGTCTTTAGTGAAATTCATATGGCGAAGCCGAGTCACGGGCAAGGGTTAAGTGAGGGGGGCACAAAAGGTGATAAATGGTCGGGGGGTTGGGGGGTGGAGGGTTGGGGGTAATGGTTGTCTGAGAGTAGGAATATATTAGTTGGCCAATCCTCATGATCAGTTAAATCCATTCTCAATATTCTTGGAGCGGTATTGGGGGGAGGGGGTTTGATGGTCGGTGGTGGTGGGAGGGGAGAGGTTAGATGGACTGTGGTTGAAGGGTTACAGGGGTGGTTGTTTGTGATAGCCGTTGGTTGGACTGCAAAAATAAAAATTGTTTTTCACATTCAGAAATCAGTTATGTCCCTCTAGCCCTTGGGGGGATTTTTGGGGGGAAGAAGGGGTTAGAGATTTCTGATCTACATATTGAGAACTATCAACCTACACAATTTCAAGAAAATTAGCCGAAATCACGTAGCAGTAAGAATGTAGTATGTACCTTAAATCCTGTCCAGACAGCTTCAGCCGAATTAATTTGACAAAAGTTTATTTATTGAGTATGACAGTAGTTGCCGATGTTTCAGAGAAGCTAGTCGACTCTCCATATGAAGCCGAAGATGCGATCTAAATTTTCACCTAGGTGTCGAAAATTTTATACGAAACCTTCCACGAATCTCCCAATCGCCCTCAATGACCGAAGCTGTAGAAGGCGACATCGGCGGAGGCTGATGTTAGTGACAGAGGGAGCGCAGACGAACTCTCCGTATGCTACGAAGTTTGAACTAGGGAACAAGGACATGGAGACAATCTACCTTATAGAACGACAAGGCCATAGTGCAGCGTGAGTCGTATCCATCACAGGAGATGAGAAGTCTGGAGAGGCCGAAAATAGAATCCGTAGATAAACATATCTACAGGAGAAAAACCGCCATGGGATGTGCTTGAACGTCGACTTTGACACCTTGCAACTCATTTACTACAAACTTGACCAGTACTCAGTACGTGTTTCATGCCTTAATACTCATTATATTATACAGGGTGTAATTCTGAGTGGGGGTCATATTTTTACAGAGGCGTCCTTTGACCTTTAGAAACATGTATCGATAGTTTAAAATTCCGTCATGAAAATTTATTTTTTTTATCCTTTCTTTCGTAATTTTCTTACCCCGCCGCTGGACAAACAACTAGTAACTTCAAACTGCGGTGCACTTCAGTCGCAGAGCATGCACAATTGGGAACTGGGCTGTGCACTGTTGTCAAATCTTATTTTTAAAGGAAAATTTATTAAAAAGTACTAGCGTCAGTGTCTAACAGTTGATTAAAAAATATTTACAGATAGTAACGTATCTCTGATCCAATATTAGTTAATATTTATTAAATTATGTAAAAATTTTTGTTTTTTAGAATGTTTCGTTTTTAATGTTCGATGACAGTGATATCAATAAAATATGGTGACTTTAAAATAACACCTTGCCAAGTTATACAAATACAATCTGTTTTACTAAATTATTTTTCATTGATACAACCCAGAATGTAGATTTATCTAAAAACAACTGTCAACGTTGGTAGTGCACTAACAGAACTTCACACAGAAATTCCAGGTGCCCCGGGGTTTACGCCGCTCAGTGGCGTACACAAGAACTAAAGTGTTTTAAAGAACTATTTATAACTCGACTATTAATTTGATTAAAAATAATAATAATTTCAGTTTCTTCAGGGGAACATGTCTAATAACCCTCAAAAACTAACCCCCCACTTAAAGTTACACTCTGTATAAACCCACTCAAGCATTTTGAACATACACAGGGTGTTCCCAAAGATAAGTCATTTATTTTAACAGCTGGTAGAACTCATAAAAAAAGTCGATTTACCAAAAATTGTTTATATAAAAGTTGTCAAATAAAGCAATTATTAACAATTGCACAGACCCATAAAAAAAAGAGTGGCAGGTCCGAAAGACAAGACTATGGTATCCATATGGTTCTGGAGGTGCTGAATCTGAATCCGGTGTCCGTTTAATACGGTTAACTCTGGTTTAAGGTCAGTTCNATTATTAACAATTATTTAAAAATAATTGAAATTTAAAAACTTTATAATACAAACCTGATTTATTGTCATTTTCGACCACTCCGTTGTAAAAATATAAATTGTTTGTTTACTACTGATACTGGGTATGTCTGTTTGTGTCAACAAAATGTAGCCGCAGCATATCGCTTGTACGCGGAAAGATTTCATTTACGAAATCATCCGGCTTAGCGGATGTTCGTAAATTTAGTTATAAGATTCCGCGACACAGGGTATTTAAAGGAACAACGAAGAGGTAACGCTGGAAGATAAATTGTTTGTTTACTAACATGCACCTAGTGCAACTACAAAAAAAGATATACCCAATATCAGTAGTAAACAAACAATTTTATATTTATTTTTATAACGCAGTGGTCGAAAGTTACAATAAATCAGGTTTTATATTATAAAGTTTTTAAATTTCAATGTTTTTAAATAATTGTTAATAATTGCTTTATTTCACAACTTTTATATAAACAATATTTGGTAAATCGATTTTTTTTATGAGTTCTACCAGCTGTTAAAATAAATGATTCATCTTTGAGGACACCCTGTATATTAAACCATATATCAATTATTTATAAATAAAATATTTGCAATTCTAAACGCTGTTGAAAATATTCATTTTCTTTGCGATCGCATTACTCGAGGTTTAGATTTCATATGTAGTTGTAAACCGCCCAGGAGTTTCTGAACCTACCTTCTACCTTCTATCCATCTTATCTCCAATTTCTCTTATGAAACTAAATACCGTATTGTCAGAAGTTAAATAAATTAAATTTAGAGTTGTACATACAATTAACGAGCGTTCAAATAAAAACGTGGTCGAAGTTGGCTCTGACACATTGGACGTAGGGAGTAGCTTATAGCGACCAACTTAACCTCATTTCTCAACGAGCTGTATAGCAGCTGTCAGTTTCAATAACGTTAATGACTATANTGCACTTTGAAAAATTTTGTACTCAACAACGCCGGGAAATTGATTTTGAAATTCTATGAAACATTCCTCAATAGAATACTTCCATATTCCATCAATCTTGCGTCCATTTCTAAAGTAGGACTCTATGATAAACACTTTTTGTTCTTGAGAAAACACCATTTTAAACGCTTTTTAAAACGAAAATATTCAAATTGATAGCGGCGATATAGTGCTTTGACAGATGACGTTTAAGTTCATTTGCTATACGCTACGCCCTACGTCCAAATTTTCAGAACCAACTTGACCACGTTTTTATTTGAACGCTCGTTATATTCAACTATTAGAGGTCATTATTATTATTACGTACGCCAATGTGGAGGTGCAAATGAAGCCGGTGAAAAACAGTGTTTCCCCCAACATGTCCTCGTGCTTTCCTAGCAAAACGCTCGGGTCCGTGTAATGCATTACCCGCTGGAAGGACTTTCGTGATCGTGTAAGCATTTTTTACGCAAGTCCGCGATACAGTTTGTTTTGTGATGCAAATATGCGCTATAAGGAAACCCGGCTATTACGTTCACGCCTACTAGATGTGGACTGTACATGGACAGCATGTGTTACGTATGGCTGATAGCAGTCCAGATTTATCTTTATTATAGCGCTTTTTATGGCCTTCCTTCCTCTGTAAAAGTTTTCTCTAAATTTGGCGAGCAGGGTTTTTTTATCTTTAATCCTTGTTACCTGGATTATTATGATATTTACTCTATCTGCCATCTTTTTTAGCCGTTCCGACGTTTTTATGTGTACTGTACTGTCCGTTTCATGTCGGCAGCCGCTGATAAAATGAGAGAAACGGTGTTACACCTAACTCGTTTTTAGAAATTTTAATAGCCGCTGTGCTACTTTGATAATTGCAAAAAGTGCATGATTGTACACAGATTTAACTGAAACTGTTTTCAAAATGTATTTCAGCTGTTGCCAATATTAATGCCAATGTTATAGCCAATCCAGCTTTCGTTTCCCGTTATGATCATTTCATTTTGGGATACCCATTTTATGGAATAAATGCTAATTAACTTTGAGACAGACAATTGTTTTTATGGAGCGTTTTTAGTGATTTTAACAAAGCTACATTCTTTGTGTAAAATGAAATTTTACATTATATGACACACGCAGTGTAAAAAACATAACCTCAAAAAAGGTATGCCCTAAAAAGTCATAATAACACTGACGACCGTTAATCCAGTAAACAAATGTTTTTTCCAGGAAAAAATGTAGAAGTTTTTTCTCACCGGTTCTATATATTTTTTGGGGTGCTGAATGAGAATCTGAGGTTTGCCACCTCGTCAGGCGTCGGCTTCACAAGGGAAAAAAAAAATTTTCGGCACTTTTATCAGTTTCAGAACTATAACTAGCGTTTTTTGATTATAACTATGACATACCAAATTAAAGAAGACAAAATTTCCTACAAATACGTATAATAACTCTAAAGTCTGGACAATTCATAACGTCGTTAGATCGTGTTGAAGAAATGGCATTTCTTGACTTTCCGCTAAAAAAGTTGAAAACATTCTAACTGCGCGCTAGTGACCTACTATCAACTTCATACACCTCTAAAATTAATTATTTTATGATTACCTAGTATGTCCAGGTTATATTTAAGGAATTATCAAACGTGAGTGAGGTCCATATGGTTAACGGGCCTCTAAGTTCAAACGAAATCGTACTACTCTTAATTTAAGGGGATGATAGAAGGTATTGATAAAAGAAAACATGTTTGGAACAAATTTCAAGTTAAGAAATGCCATTTCTTCAACACGATCTAACGACGTTATGATTTGAGATATTATACGTATTTGTAGGAAATTTTGTCTATTTTAATTTGGTATATCGAGTTATAGTATAAAAAAAAACTGAAAAAAGTGCCGAAAATTTGAGGTTTTTTGCAATTTTCCTTGTGAAGCCGACGCCTGGCGAGGTGGCAAACCTCAGATTCGGATTCAGCACCCCAAAAAACATATAGAACCGGTAAGAAAAAAACTTGAAACATTTACTAGCTGAGATTTGTGGTTCCAGAAAATAACAGTGGAGTCGAACACTACAGATTTGTAACAATAAAGTTAATAATTACATAATCCTTTTACAGAATTTTGCTGATTTGACAAACTAGTATTACAAATCCGAGATGATCTAGCTGATTATGGTTTGACAGCAAATTAATTTATTAAAGATACACAAAGATTTTTTTATTTCTTGTCCCCAAAATGCAATATTTTTTTAATTTATTTACAGAGATGGTGGATAGAGTTTTTTAAATTTAATCAATGGTGACCAAATTTGATATACGGGGGTTTTGGAGGTCACTGACCACACATTCGCGATCAGCAACCCCAAAAACGGCCGTATACCATCTTTGATGCAAATCGACTGATTTGAAAATTCATCTGCCATCTTGAATTTTGCAAATTTTACCTCGGATTCGTAATCAGTGATCCCAAAACCCGTGCATACAACGTTTGGTGCAAATCGGTTGATTTTCGAAAAATTCGTCTGCCATATTGGATCAGCCATCTAGATTTTTTAAATATATTACAAAATGAATTTCGTACTTGTGACCTCAGATTCGTGATCAGCGACCTCGAAAATCTCCGTATACAAAATTTGGTGACAATCGGTTGACTTTAAAAAATTTCGTCCGCCATCTTGATTTCGCCGCCATTTTTGAAATGGTCAAGGTCATATCTGAACGTAAAATTTTCGGCTCTTTCCATTTCCAGGGTCAAAAAGGGGGGTTCCCATTAAAAAAATCGTCTTGATCCCATAATGACCATGCACGTGGTCAGTGGTCAGTGGTCATGGCATGGTCAATATTGAATAGCCAGGGAAAAATCCTAACTTTCCCTATATTTGATTCTTCCGGAAAATGTATATCTCCCGAGATTTTTTGGGGTTGCCATAGTTTTATGTTATGCCATCCTGTATATCTTCCAAAGGAGTTTACCAAATTAATTCAAATTTGGTAGACTATTACCTACTAAATTTATATGACAGTGTCTGCCAAACTGTTTTACTCCTTGAAGTACTAAACAAGAATGGAAGTACTACCGCTTATGCAGCATATAGGATACGAGAAATATAACTTAAATGATGGTCTAAGTCTATGTTTAAAATATGAATAAGGTTTCTCGAAGAAGATTTCATCTACCAACCAATTAATGATGTTGAAAAAAGTTTTTATGCAAAAGTGTTATATTTTAATGTATTATCGATCCTTAAAATATTGCGAGACAACTTGGAATTAGAGTGTATATTGTACCAGCTGACAGAAACTATATTATAAAGTCTAAAACATTTAAATGTCTTATTTGTCTAAATGTTTTACATTTAACAACTTTTTACATAAATAATTGTTCAAACAATTGGTCAAGAATTTATCACAATTTACCTCTGGTTTTTTTTACGTGTTTCAATAAACTGGCCAATTTATTGTTTATATTTCATTGTAATTAGTTATCTTCCAGTTATGTTATCAATTATATTCTTTCCAGTATCTTTTTTTGCAAATTTGTTTTTAGCTAATAATATACCGCTTGTTAGTAGAGTCATCCGAGAAATCTTCAGATTGACCGCTTTTGAACAAATTATTTCTGCATGACAGACGAACTATTTATCTAGCTATTTGGATACAACTGAAGCTAGGAAATTAACTAATCTATTGATCAATTTATTGGATCATAAAGTGATACATATCGAACGAGTTTAATTTAAGCAAATTGATTGCTTGAAGTGTTGAAGTTCATTCCTTTAGAGGAGAAAATTCAGTAATTGTAATTCACAATTCATATTATGGAGATAAATTTATCAACCAATTTTGAAAAAAATAAATAGGTCTGTTAATTACAACATTTTTGAGTGAAAGACAAAAATATACAACACTTAAGAAGGAAGAAGAAGTCTTTAATAGTAAAAAAGGACCGTTTTTTATGCATGCGTAATATAGGTACATAACTTTTTCGAGTAGAATTGAATGCGTCATTTGTTGTTTTCAATTTTTTTTATCCATTATCATCAAACTTAATATATGATACGAAATTAGATATCCATCTTTGAAAAGTAATTTTGAATATTAAGCTTTTTATGAAAATAAATAATAGATCTTACAATCCCTCAAATTTATTTTATTCTGTTTTCTAAAATTTTTAAACTAATGGAACTTTGGCAATAATAAGCAACCAACCCATGTACTTTATGTTAAATACTAATCCAGCTTTACATACAAAACATCCTTTATTAGATTTATGTACAATCTGTAACAATATTTTAAATTCCATGTCCCTTGAAACCGTTTTGCGGATACAAAATAAGTTATGTTATTGTTTGTACTCTATACAGTTTTAGAATTCATTAGGTACTGAATATTGGTATAATATTTAAGGTTTATTCCATATGCAAAATATATTTTCTTATTACAATATTGTTTCTGCTACTTTATTAAATAGATCCTGGTTTACATTTAATGACATTACTGTTAGGCGGATATTTTTTTTATTGATGTTGTATGTAGTTTACTAAAAATTAATTTTTTAGATTGGGAAATTTTGTGACAATTATTTCTGTGGAAATTCGTAATCTCTTAGAATATCCTGTCAATCGATCACTCGTGGAAAATTTGAAATGCAAATTTATACGGATTAATATTTATGATGGTTTCTGTATCAGTATTTTATTATGAATGGGATTTATGAAGACGGTATGTGGACTTTTCAGAAATAGTAATCGGAATTATTGCATCACGGAAGAGACGCCGTATCCTGCTTACTTATTAGAGCATTGCTAAGAATCCGTGAACAAGAATTTCCAACACTTGGACACAGATGCACGTTGGGAAATTTTTATCCCAACACGTATCCTTATAAGAATCCTAACAAATATATTAACAAGTGTTCTTCTATGTTCCTAAATAAAATAAACAAAAACAAGTCGCTAGAATAATTGTATGTCAAGCATGAAAAATTGATTGTTCATATACAGGGAACCCCAACGAAAAAGTCACCTTGGGTAACTTGGAGTCCGAGTCCGTTTTAACAGTATTGCAATTTATAAGTATCCAAAAAAAAGAATGCGACGTTTGAAATACCGAAAATTAATATTAATCTTATAACTTTTATATTCAAGTTTCTGACACTAATACGAGGAAAGCTCATTAAATAACAGATAATTTAATAACGCCAAACTGATTATTAAATAATAGCAATTTAAGTTAATTGTTTAATAAATATTGCACCAAATTAATTTCTGTACATTTACCCAACTTTATCTCTTTAGGAGGAACATCCTCTATATTAGACTGGGCCAAAATGATGGCCTATTTTGTTTTTGAAAAATATATCGTGAATATCATTCAAAATGACGAAAAAATTATATCGTGAGAGTTTGAGCCCTTAAGGATGTTCGATATATCTCTTGCGGGACAGGCGGTGCGGGAGGGAAGCCTATGCTTATACACGGTAGTTTCGTTGTAGTACCAACCTTACATAAATTAATTTGAGTGAACTAAATATAATATATACGAATGAAATTCATACAACACATATTAGCTTGCATATATTTTTCGTGTTTAATGCACGGCAATTAACTTTTTATTTGAATAAAAGTGTCTGTTTATTCATTAAGAGCTTGTAAAATTATGGATGAAATCTGGCAACATTGTTATGGCGTGGTGGTAAAAGTTGGGTCAACTGTCATTACTGTCAACTTTGCGCTTATTCCGTAAACATGAATGAACATCCAAGGTACAAAGAAAAAGTAATGACTAATGACTGAAAAGTAATATAAAATGCGTATGAAACAGAATGTGGGTTGATGAGAAAAAAGTAAAATGTGCAAACCAAGAATCCATATGGTAACTATCAAGAAGTTCAGTGTATGATAATGAGACGTCGCCTTGTCAAATTGTAGATTATGACAGAACATCTATACTGTTCGTTTTGCAAAGAGTTCCTTTCAATTTTTATTTCAAATTGCTATTATATTGCATTAGATCACGAAAAATGTATTTAATAGTAATTATTACTACATATGTTTTCGACTGGAATAATTTTATAGTCTATAATCGAGCTATTCAAATATAGCGCGTCAGTCGAAGCGTTAAATACAGCGTACAGTGTTGCCATATTTCCTTTCATTGGATCAGATGTGTGTTCAAATTTGTGAAAACGTTATATATTAATTCCATTATTTCAATAATTACATTGTAAGTGCATATTTTTATTGTTTTAAAATGTTTAGTTATATTTAATTCTTTAATTACAATTTTATTTTCCCGATCCTAACCATTTTTAAGAGCAATATTCACGTTTGATTAAAGTTTTTGCCCCAACTCCCATAAGAGCCTGGTATAGGAGCATAATTTTTAATATCATTTTTCAAAAAAACTACATTGGCAATCGATCTGATATTTTTACACGAGACAGTTTGCATATTTATTAACAGATTTCAATTGCTTCGAAAACTTTCATACCATTTTTTTTTCGGTATCGAACCACCTTAATATTAGTTTTAAGAGGTTTATCATCGCTAGTTTCGATTTTTTTTCCTGATCCCATTTTTGCGTCAAAACTGTCAAACCATCGAGGTAAAAAAGATTATCTACATATATTTTTTTAAGGAAATTTTGTAGGCCTACAAAAAAGTCTGCTCAATAGTAGTATTACTGTCTTAAATTTTAAAAATAATAATTATGTAGTTTTACTATTGAAAATTATTTATTTACAATATTGGATACATTTATATGAGAGAAAAATCAGAAAAATATTCAAGGTCATTTTCACTCAGTTGGCGTTGGTAATAGACGAGCGGTTATTAAGGAGAAGGGGGAGTATTTTCACTCGTCATAGGGCTTAATAAGTTGAGGAAAAGCGAAACAAATAGAGGGGTAAGAGAGCAAACTTGATAGACGCGATTCGTATATATTAATGATTATTATAATTATAAATAAATAATCTTCAGTAGTAAAACTACATGACTGCTATTTTTAAAATTATTTTGAAACATGAAAACTACGTTCTTGTAGAAAAAATATTGGGCGAGAATGAATTGAATATATTATGAATTTGGATATATTTGGCGATTATATTGATAGAATAATTGTCGATGATGTATAATATTAATTTGTTGCCTTGAGAGAAAAAAATTGGGTCCAAAACGAAAAAACAAAAATTTAATTTTTACTTCAACTTCAATCGTGAATAACTTTTGAAGGAGTGAATTTATGCATAAATGTTAAGAGACCTTTTTTGTAGAGTATTAAATTTCCTTTGAAAATATGTGTTCTTTTTCAGACATTAGTTGGTTCGTTATTTACAAAATTCCAAAGTTAAAACGTTTTCAACGCTTGATTACATGAAAACGGCTCGTCTGCCGAAAATTTTCAATCAGACCTTTTTTGTAGGGCATTCAGTTTCATTCAAAAATATAAGTAGATAAATTTTTTTACCTTGATGGTTTCGCAATTTTGACGCAAAAACCGGAATCAGGAATAAAAAATCAAAACCAGCGATGATAGACCTCTTAAAACTAATATTAAGGGCTCAAAGTCTCACGATATTTTTGTATCGTCATTCTGAAAAAATGTCGTTTTTTTTTTGGCCCAGTCTAATCAAAATCAGGTTAATCAGGATCTGTTTCTCCTTATTTTCTATGCTAAGCCTGATAAAATATGATATTAGTCTTATCATGTACCCTGAAATTTCAACAAAAATGGGTCATTGAGTAATATTGTCCCTATATTAGTAGGTGCAGTATAATATTATTGTACAAGAAGTTTAATCAGTATATGTTAATGATTGCATATTTAATTATAAATACATTATTAAACTAATCATTATGATTATTAAATATAATTATATTATTATAAATAAGTTTTGAATAAGTTTTTAGGCATATAAAATTACTGAAATTTAAAGTTTTAAAAAATTTAAAATAAGTTAAATTTTTACTTACATAAATATTTCTTTTTTAGATGTAACTAAATGAAAATTAATCTGCACAACTGACGACACACAATTTTTGTAGTAAAATAAAAGAGCACTCTACATTACATCTGTAATTTTATATTGTCTTTATTCTACATATACAACACTACATTTACTCACCATAATTTGAATTTTCAAAATACATATATTTTTGTGTGGAATAAAAGTCTATTCATTAAATTTAAATAAATACTTTGATAATAATATTGAATAATTTTATTTGAATTACTAAAAACCCTCTTAACCCGGTTATGATGCTTAAAGTAGCCTCATGTTTTGAAATGCTGTTTTTATATTGTTTACTTATAAGAGAAATGGACCGAGAAATTGAAGCGGCATAGACAAAGACGGATTGTCGGGGATTAAATTTTAGCTACCTCCTACAATTTAGTACAGTTCGATCGCACAAAGTTTTTTTAAAAGTACACCTCATCTATACCGAAAATGCATAATATAAAAATATTGAATATAAGCACCAGTACTACATTTATTTACGATTTGCATACATAATAAGCTTTTATTACTCTCTTTCATTTCTAAACAGACTATAGTCGCTGACTACAATTTTTATATTATTTAACGAATTTTCTTTACACTTTCCCTTCGAAGTAATAATTAAAATTTTATACTATACTACAGGATGTTTAACTGTTTATAGGGTACCTATACAGGGTGTTCCACCTAACAGGGATTCTTCTGTAACTTTGTAACTGTAAAATGGTTTTAATAAAAGTTAATATCTAGTATAAATACTGATGATATAATTTATATATTTTTGGAACATGAACGTAATGAATATGATTTTTTTTAAATAAAAGACAACGTTACGGCGCCTTTTCCTTAAAAGTGACATGGCATGTAAAAAACCAACCTGATATTCATATATTTCTGATAAAATCCTATTCGTCTCGTGTTTAAATGTATTTATATTGGAAATTGAATCTACTTTAGAGTTAATCGAAAATGGAATTATATAATTAATGGGTATTTCAATAAATTTAAAACATATAAAGATAGCCGTGAAATGTGAAGTGACCATTTATACTAAACAATTATAACTCGTCAAGGTGATAGTGATTGTGAAAATATTTATGCGAATTTATAATTATTGGGCACGATAATTTTCATTTTTGGGGAAAACTGTTCTCGTCAAAAATGTAAGAAAGTTTAAGTGGTGGTTAATTTTAAGTTAGACGTTAATAAACTATTTAGAGTTTGGGTTACACAGGAACGAATTTAATTGGTACAGCCAATTAGATAATGATGCGTTTATTCATCAAATATAAATTCATAAGGCATCAACTTGATTAAAGATACTAAATAGCTGTATAAAATAATTTAAATAGATAAAATAAATTTAAATATTTGCTGTACACAATTAAATATTTATTACCTGAAAAACATATTTAATTGTTATACTTACCTTTGTTTATCACTGGAAACGTTACTTTAATTATGGCTATTAAATGAAATCTGTATTTATCTCATTTTTATTTATTTAATGTAATACATTCTTGTGGGTTAAAATATTTATATATGTTTATATAAATATTTACAAGTATATATAAGAGGTACACATAATGTTTCTTACAATTTGTAATGAGTAGAAGAAGCATTCTAGTAAAGAAAATGAAGACATTATAATATACCAATAATATGTTACGTTTAAATAAATTTATCGAAATAATCGTTTAAATTTAAATATGGCTTTATATTCTATTTTCCTTATATTTTACGAAATATCGATTAACTTTTATTCATTTATACATTTCACTACGCTGCTCGTCTAAATACAGATTGATGCACAAATAACAGCCACCATGTGGCATTTATTTCTGAGGGAGTCGTGATTTTTCTACATAACGAGAAAAAGAGTTGTTGTACATCAATTTGATAAATAAAACTGAACACGATTCAATAAATACATTTTTATTAAATTTGTAAATTCTGAGTGATTTCAGTAGCATTTTCCAAACCTCGTTCAGATAAAAACCATCCATTTCGTCCATAGTAAAGAATCTCACACTATCCATACACAGTAATGGCTAATGCTGTTCTATTCTACAAGCTCGGATGACTGTTTGCGATTGCGTATTTATTTTAGGGAGTAAATTTGATCCATAAAACTATATATATTTGGAATCACATCATTCGTTTTAATCGGTGATATTACATGTTTGATTAAATATTTAGTTTCTTCCAATAAATATGAATATATGCACTAACATAATATTTTTTATAAAATGTTTGAATATAAATAATTATATTCTCTTTTCATAATTATATAAATTCGTGACATGATCTTATTGTAACAGAAATTTGAATTAATAATTAATGATAAATATTATATAGGATGTTTGCAAATAAGTGCGAAATATTTTAGGGGGTGGTTGTTGAAGTTATTTTGTGAAAAAAGTTCAGATAAACGTAGGTCGAAATATACTTCGTTTCCGAGATATAGAGTGTTTAAATTTAAATTTTTTATTTATTTTAGTAAATTATTTCAGTTTTAAAGATAGTTATTGACTCGAAGTTTGAAAAACGCTTTGGAGGGATAAATGTGCATTTGTTGGGGTGATCCGAATATTTCTACTTGCACCAGTGACGTTCGTGCGAGAATGTCACAAACTCTTTTAATAAAAAATATGGTACGCTACTGACTTTTCACATTTTGATATTTTTTTTTTAGAAATTCACCACAATACTGAATAAAATTGGTCATTTTAATTTTGTTCGTGGGATGCACCGTTTTTGAGGAAAAAATAAAACTTATTTTATGTGTGTATTTTTAATTTTTATGGATACAATATCTAGTAGGTTGCTTTCAATATTTCTAAATAAAGTACAACCACCAAATTCCGTATCAATACCTTTAAAACTTTTTGAAATAATGAATAAAAATAAACAAAAAATTAAAATTTAAATCTGTATCTCGGAAACGAAGCATATTTCGACCTACGTTTATATGAACTTTTTTTCACAAAATAACCATCCCCTAAAATATTTCGCACTTATTTACAAACACCCTGTATATAATATATAAAATTGGATATTTGATATTTTAAGAAAACTAAACATTCCTGACATTTTCACACAAAACTTTTCTCTCAGTGTATGGTAACCAATGTCAAGATATTAATAAATATTAATTACGAAACTGTTTGTTTAAAGAAATTAATTTATATTACAGCTGAATAAAACTTCAGACCATAGCAAGCTTTCTTACGATTACACTGATATGACAGTAAAACAGATATGACAAAAGAATGAACCATTAGTAAAAAGTAAAACTTTTATTCAACATATATTACTCTCATTTCTACCCTTTTGATGATGCTTTCTTACTATTAGAGCTAGAAGCATTAATCCTATATCAATCAGCTCTGTGTTTAAATATGCACCTGATGTTTAATTGTTTCGTAATATTTAGAATAGAATACTTTTTTCAATATCAGAGAACAACGAAGATAATATACGATGATATTTATCGAATCGAATAATAATAATAGGAGGAGGGAGTACTCGTACATTATAAATTAATATAGTTTTTTGCATCACACTTTGAGGTTTCATAAAAACACATATTTAATACTTTATATTTATTATTATAATTACAATTAAAAAAATACAAATATACAGATTAAATATCTTGCGATACATTTAAAATATACCAAATTTACACTACCTTTCTCGTTGGTCCCAGTATGTACAATTTATTCTAAATAAAACAAAACAAAAAAATGACTAAACAGACTTCTTGCGCAAAAATTTAAGACAGTAAATTGGTAACCATGTTTGACTAAAATTAACAGAGGCGTCGATTTTTGTATTCGTAAGGCAGCAAAATCGGATTTTACCCCTTCAACGACGCCTCTGAAAATATACTACAAAATTATAATTATGGCTTACAGTTTGAACAGTTCTTTACAAAATACGAATTGTACAAAAAATAATTTACAATTTACATCTAAGATTAATTCTAATTAAGGTAACTAAAACACGCAACATTGCACTTAAAACATAAAAAACATGTTTATAGGAACACAACAATTTGATTACCCTAAAAAATATCTGTCGAGTGTGGATAAATTATTAGTTTCTTCTCTTATTTTTACGTTAGGCTGGTGCGAGTTGTTATAAGATTATCAATGTGCACACTTAAATTAATCAATATCCCTAAATTACACAGAACATCTAGTTAAGAAAGGAACAAATTGTTGTTAAATACTGATTTTGAGTTAAATGAGAGATCACATTACTTTTTAATGTATTTTCTGCAATAATTTTCGTTGTGGCTTGCATACATTTGCTTAATTAGTAATTAATAAAAGAACTAAGTTCAGTCACTGTAAAAATAACATATAAATCTTCTACAGATCGTTTCCAGTTCTTTTGCAGCATTTAAAAATAGAAAATTAAACTCCAGGTCCCAAAAACCTATTTAATTAATTACGTAACATTTAATAGGAAATAGAGAACTGCAAATCTGGTCTAGCTAGTACACACTTTAAAATTTTTTATAAATTTTAAAAGTAAGAGCCATGCAACTGAACATTTCACTTTCATGGATGGTAAAAAACTACCACATTCTCGTTAGTACAAATAAATGTAACAGTTACATAACTTAGGAGAAAACTCATCTGTCTATAGAAGATATAACTGTTAATCTAAATTCCAGATTGGAGCAAAAACAGGCAGATATATACGGTAAAGGCGCGGGATTTTTTTTAACAGTTACGTCGATCGCATCTGATACGTCTTAAGCCAACTTTGATCTGATAGAGAGCAAATTACACATACGTCTCTTTGCAAGATTAAAAGCTAGGCACGGCGTAGGAACAGGTTACGGCCCACAGGATCTGATAGATCTCGAATAAAAGTTATTTAATCCGGTTTGCTCTTATCTACTGTAAAATCATATTTTGCATTCGCCTACGAAGATTGATCTCGGTAGACATGTGTTGTTATCTGACATTTGCTCATCGGTGACCCATCCCTAAAGGGCGGCGAATTTTTCACCGTTGGTCGCTAAATACGTAAGAAGAAGAATATATTGTAAAGTACGTATAATGAGTAAAGAATAGAAAAACAGTAGGAAGATTAGAAAAAATCAATAAACAGATAAATAATAGGTAGACAGAAATTAACTATAAACTATTTTCCAGTACTGAAAAATAAGCTTTTTTAAAGTTAGAAATAATGAAGTACAAAAAGTCAAGAAAATCAAAATCAATGGAAGAATTGATAAAGTTATGAAAACATAAATGAACAAGAGAGAACACGAAAAGTTATTAGAAATAATAGAGAAATAAAAATAAAAAGCAATAAACAGAAAAGGAAAAAGAGTATAGCAAATAAGGAAGAGGAAGGCAGTTAGAACATAAAAAATAAAAATAGAAAAACAATTGAAAGAATAGAAAGAACAAAATTATGTAAGAAACAAATAGATAGATTTAGATACATAGAAATAAACATGGGAGGACATGAAGAAAATAGTAAATGAAAATCATCAACGACTCATCTGCAATGAGTGGTGACTTTCCCACCACTGGTCACCAAGCTACGTACACTGAATCGAACAAGATAAAACGCGAAGTGAAAAAGGAAACTTCTGTAAAATTAGAAATAGTAAAGAACAAAAAAAGAAGGAAATCAAGAGTAAGAAGAAAAAATATGTAAGGAACAGATAAATAAAGTTAGGTTTTTGTAAATGAATAGATGAGGGTATGGAAAGATAGCAGAAATAGTAATGAAAAATGTAAGAATAAACAGAATAGGAAAAAGTATGTAAGGAACAAATAGGTATTTGCTAAAACAAAAAATGTTGCGCTTGCGGCACCAAGAAAAGTATATTGGATAATGCAGAATTCTGTTCGAACCATTCTAAACAAATATTCGACTGGTTCCAAAGCAAAATTAAAATTATGCAAACAACTAATAGGTGACTTCAGTTGTGTATTTGTTTCCTCATAGGTACGTTACAGTTAATTTAGAAATAATTAAGGCATTTTAAAAGCAGATCGATGCTTTAAAAATAGAACATATTTCAAATAAATGATTTCCTTTTAACTAATGTTATCGTGGGAAGGAGTTACTCTGTGGTAGCCCTGACCAGCATTGAGTTACACTCACCATATTTATTAAACAGCTAAGATTAATAAATTTTCTTTTTATCTTTACAGAATGTCTGTTGACAAATACATTGCCAATACTATAAAGGAAAGAAAAACATGTGAAAATGAAATATAATGAATATTCATCGAGCGTATGAGGGCGAGAAAATATTATAGAGATATAAGACAAAAATATATTTTTAAAGATATGAGGGAAATGAAGAATAGAAACAGAAGTATAAGATATCAAAATGGAAGGTGATGTACATATAATAAAATTAAAAATTACAGTCGAAATAAACAGAACAGAATGTGTTATTCTATATAAACGTGAGTAAGTATATAAGTGTAATAAAAATAAGGAGATGCATATTATTAGAAATAAATAGTTTGAAAATAAGGAAGAAAAAAGAAATAAATGATAATATAACAAGAGTTTATAATTTAAAAGATACATAATACAGAACAAAATAAAGTTAGAATGAAAAACAAGAAATAGAGAAGAACAAAAATAATATAAAAACAGTGGAAGAAAAATGATTAAAGGAATTAAAAATAAAAGATGAAAAATATAGCACAATTCAGTTATAAGATAGTGGTGACATCAAAAGAAGTGAAAATATTAAATTTAAATATCTATGCAAAGAAAAAGAGAATAGAATTGAAAAAAGATCAACAGCTAACAGAAGTGAAGCGAGAAAATTATTTAATCAAGTCAAACTAAACTGATTTAATTTCCAGATCAAACATTTTTGTACATGTAAGAATTTTTTTTCAAACTTATGCTGATGAACCGGAAATTATCTATTTAATTTTCAAGTGAATTATACTGATTTTTATGATTTCTCATCCTTATGGTCTTATGATTTTCAGTTTGAAGCGAAAAACGTGGTGCCAGAGGAAGCATAAGTCTCTTAATAGGATTTGGAATAACAGGCGACCTAAAAATCTTAATAACAATACACTGGTTCTCCGTGTAATATAATGACAGCCATTTACTTACAGTAACTTCTTGATCTAGTGCTTTTATAAAGTGCCACTACTACACGCCCTCCCTTTGGGCGTTATCGTGAACTAATATCCGCCGAGCGGTTTTCTACTTATCTACCTTAGGTCGGAGAGATATCGCTCGTTCCGCCAGTGGTTGCATCGTAGGATTGAGGCGTATATTGCACGTTTATCTCCATCGAATTTACTATTTCCTGTATTGCAGTTTTACTAACAACAGCTTTTATTTCGAGATTATAGCACAAAATAACGAAATAATGAAACTGTAAAGGACATCCTATTGAGTTGCCACGAAAATTCGGTTGTCACATTGTTGATAATAATAAATAAATAATTTAAGGATGTATATTAAAATATTAGTGTTTTTATTGGATGTGGGTAGATAAACTACCAAGGAAGAGCGTGGACGAACTAGTACTGAAAGAACTTTGAGGCTGACATTGAGAAATAATTATTTCAAAAGGCCAAAACATCGATTATCGCATATTTATGCAAATTTTTGTAAAGTAAGGTTATTAAACTAATTTAAATTAATCATTATCTCTCAAATTAACATAATTAACATATTTTAACAGAAAGTGTTATATTATGATTTAATTGTGAACAATAAACTAATGGGTGTTATTTAAAAGACGATTTAACAAATGAATTCTCTTAGGCTACTGGATTTATGGGTGTACTCAGCACATGTTAGCTATTTCAAGGACGGTATGTTGACTTTAATTTCAGAAATAGAGAATAAGTTGAAAATAGATTCCGTAAAAGTATAAACAGTATTAAGAAACTGCATATTTATTTTACCTTACAGAAAAGAAAGTGTGAAAGAAAATAGACAATAGGTTCGACACAGTAAAATATATATTAAAGAAAAAGTACATAGAAAAAGAAGGAAGAAAATTAAAACCGACTAAAAAATAATAATAATTAAAGGAAAGGGAATGCATTTTTTAGATGAAGCAAGAGGGGAAAAAGAAACAGAAATCAGTAGTAGATTAGTAAGCCAATTTTAGATAGAATACAGAAGAATAGATTAGTTTGAAAAAGATCAAAGAATAATTGAATAAGGCAACTATTATATACAAAATAACATGTAAGAAGAGATAAACATTTTAGTTAATAGAAGAATGTAATTAAAATAAAATGTAATTGTTAGTAACACGTTTAAGAAAGGAAAAAAAGAGGGAGACGGTAAAGTTAGTTGAAAATGCATTTAAAGAAAGATATAAGAGTATTTTTAGTGACGTAATGTAGAAGAAGGTACAGAATAAGAACAAGTAGCTTTTAAACAGTACATACCCAAAAAAATTACAGTACCCTATCCCCGTATCTCAACAATTTATTGTTTGCGCAATTGAAACGCCTCATTGTGGCTTCATCAGCTTTAACATGTTTAGCACGTAATAAAAGAATTGTTATACGAGATGTGAGAATAGTACATGGCATTAAATCCATTTAACCAGCATTGTGCACACACACGTTGAAATGGAGTGTTGTTCATATAAGACCGAGGTATCATCACCTCCAGATAATTGCTTCAAAAGAACTTGCTAATGACACCTGCACATCGGGCTATTTGTTAGTTAAGTATTTGTACTAGTTAACGACGTAGGATATTCTCACACTAAATTGTTTGTTTCGATATAACAAGGGTTTTTGTTTCGTAGGAGACCTAGAATTACGCTTGTTATACCGATAATTAGGGCTGGTATGTAATTTGTGAATGAATATACTGTTATCTGTCGAAATATTCACATTACGAAAAGAAAACGGTTAAATTACGGAAATGATGAAAGAAGAGGGAAGGTGAGGTAAAATTGGTTAGGATAAGTGCCACAGAAAATTAACTAAAGGAACGTGGGAGATAGTAAAGCCAATAAATATGATCTTAATTAGACTGTTTGTAGGGGAAAAAGTTAAATAGGACTGGAAAAATAGATAACTTGTATTCATTAATGAAGGAAACTAGAATAGTTTTAGCCTTTTATTATTTTTATTAATTATTTAGCTTCGTTTAATTAGATCTTTTATAGAATCAACATGATGAAATAGCTAATACTAAGAAATGTATAATTACGAGGCATATTTGAAGATGCCGATAAATTCTAGCAAAAATTTCGTAATTTACGTATCTCTCTGTCAATTTCATCCGAGATACTTACATAGATACTTACATACCTAGAACTTGGGACATTCTGTTTAAAAGAAGCAGTAAAGCAAATATAGCATTAAGTTATGAAAACGAGGAGATAAAGGATAAAAAATTCGAGGAATGTTAATACGGCGACATGCATGCACATATTTCAGAAAACGACAAAACACCAATTATAGCATGATTGATATCGCTCGTCCTCCATCAAACCGCATTCGCGAGGAAAAATGCAGAAATAACTGTATTACTCCTATAATGGGTTATTTTCCATTCGCGATTCTGCATAAGTGAATAAACAACAGTTTAACTGAGCTTCCTTGAGACTATTTGCTTTATTTATTTTTTCGCCTCAGCTGCCGGGGTCATCTTTGGTGCCTCACATCATAAAACGTAAAACTCGAGTTCTAGGCGGAAGTGGGTGGGTTCTAACTGAGCCGGAGCCTTAAGGCCGCTTTTTAACTGACTCGGTAAATGATACGCTCCTCAGATCTTTCCCAGATAAAGGCAAGCTACTTTCTGTGATGTTTGCTATTAGCATAGGCGATGTTGGTTTTATTTCTTGTTTGACACACCGTCCTCTTTGCGCTAAACTTTCAGTGGTCGCTTCCAGTAAACGCGAATAAATTGCCTCGCGCTGAAATGACGATGATTACGACGGATGGAGGAAATCATGACGCACATGCGGGCAAATATCGAAGAAATTAATGTAAGTTGAAAATGAAAAAATAAGAATGAAAAGATAATTAGTGATCGATTTAGTTAAGAGAGAAGAAGAAGAAGAAGAAGAAGAAGAAGAAGACAAAGAGGAGGAAGACGAAAAGAAATAAATTGCTATGTATAGAAATGAAGAACGAATAGAGAAAATTGTCACAAACAGACAAATACCAAAGAATGTTAAGATAATAATGAAGGATTTTGATAAGAAAGAATAGATTGAAGATGAAGAAGCAGGGAAGATTTAAATTTATGTGTGGTAAAGGAGAAATCGAGAAGATGAGAATAATACCATAAATAGTGAAGGAAATTAATAGGAGAGAATGAGATGAAAAGAAAAGAGGAAGACAAAGAGAAATAAATTGTTGTGTGTAGAAATGTCGATGACTACTAAGGAAGTAATTATCACGCAAACTTTATTTTACAGAAATTAATTTAACCAGAGGCAGAAAAGTAAGAAGAACCAGAAGAGGGAGAAAAAGAAGAGAAGTAGAAAACAGAAGATGCAGAAGAATAAGACATAGAAGAATAAGAAGAAAATAAGGAGTATAATACGAAGAAGGAGAAGGAGGAGGAGGCGGAGGAGGAAAATAATAAGAAGAAAATGAGAAGAAAAAGGGGAAAAAAGAACAAGTTTTTTTTTCAAATTAAATACGTATTTATTCGTATATGACTGAAATAGCAGAAAATGTTATGGCTCAAATTTTCAAGAAATTTATTTAAGCTGGGGAAGAATAGAAAGAGACAAGAATAAAAATACAGTGAAAATATTGTTAAGACAGAAAGACAGGGTAAGAGGAAAAGGAGAAGAAGAAAGAGGAAGAAGAATAGTAATCAGAAGAAGCGGATGAAGAAAAAGAGGTAGAAAATATCAAAATCAAAACAACAAAAAAATTGAAAAGAGAAGCAAAAATAAAAGTAAGAGAAGAGGCAGACATGTCAAATTTTGTAAAATTTGTATGTTAATATTTCATTTTGCATTACAGATTTAGAAACCTCGTCCATGTTTTAAGTTAAACCAGTAAAAATAAAATATAAGTCAAGTTATTGTTAATAAAAAAGTGTTTGAATTATGAATTTACAAGTAGATATTGATGAAAATAAAAGATTATAGGTCTAAGTGAAAGGAAATAAGAAAATTAGGAAATGAGAAATATTGAAGAAAAATTATAAGATAGATATAAAGTAAACTGAAACTAGAACAAATTTTTTGCGAAATTAATTTTACGCCCTAGAAATGTAAGAAAATTATCTCCTTTTGGTCTTCGTTTTTGAGTCAGGAGACCATTTCTGTTTAAAATAAAATTTTTGTAGCAGAGACGACGAAAGAGAATTTTCAGGACCGTGCCACAATTTTAGAGAAGAATAGCATGCCATTGATTTGAGGTTGGACTTGTGCTTTTATCAGGATTATCGCCATTTCATTCACATATTGTGCACATAAAATTTACAGTATAGCAAAAAAAAAAAAGTTACATAAGAAATATTTTATAGACAATAATATTGAAAAACCTTCATTTATTCAGAAGATATTTAAATTTTAACAAACCGTATTTCAAAAACGGGGGCATCTGTATAAAATAATATCCCCAAATTTGTAAGAAGAATGCATTCTTTAATTTTTGACATATTGTATTCTCTCTGTATGCCCTTATAAAAAGAATATGAAAATGAGGAAACTCAGTTATTCATAGATTAAATTTCTTCACAAATACTGCATATTTATTCGAACGTGATAGCGCATTAATTTTTTGTTGAATATTTCCTACGAATCTAACATCTAACATGCAACTTGTAGCATTTAGGTGGAATGTCAATGTGTGAGACATAAAACTTATATAGGTGATAGAGACAAAACCAGCACTGTGAAGTATGTCTGATATCCGTTCCCATCCAGATATATATCTGTCTGATGCGACTTTACCAATAACTTGTTTTAGTGAAAAAAGTAGAACGGATTTTTAAGATTAAATGTTATTACATTGCAGTTCTTCATTTGGAGAAGGTATGATGAGTGGTCGCAATAACGAAGAGGATAAATTGTATTTGTTTTATTTATCGCTTAATGCTGTAAGAATCCCAACTTTTTGTTCGAACGGAATATCGCGTTTTTGTTTTATACTAGTAGATGCTCATGTAGGATGTTGAAAGAATCTGATATAAAAGTATTGTCTGGCGGCTGAAGCTGTCGATTGTAACATACACATTGCAATCGATTATGTGATACTACAACTGGAATCTGAATGAAAATTTCATTTTCTCATTATTCAGGTTGTCAAATTACATGATTCTAGACGAAAAAAAGTTTTCATACGTCTTTCAAGAAGCAACAAGTAAAGTTATAGTGACAGTAATACCATTCGAGGGTCAGATTTAGATTTGGTAAAAATTATAAAAGACAAAGTGTCCAAGAAGTGGTGGGGAACCTCCCAGATATGGGTAAGACTGGCAAGAATAACGTCTCAACTTAATATAAATTTTTTATTCGGGCTCTTGAAGTTGAAAATCAATTTATAATTTTTTTGCTTGTGTTTTAATTTGGATATTTTTTTGCAAAAAAACTGTTTGCTGAAGCAATTTTTAATAATACATTCAATAATAGCTATTTTGGAGGCCCGGGGGCAGAGCGCCTTGACCTACTTTTTTAATATTGATCACCACTTTTAAGATTTTCGCACATTTTTAAGTGAAAAAAATTTAAAACAAACCATTTACAAGATAAAAGCGTTTAAATTGTATGGAATTGTGACGATAATTTTACAAGGTTTCCCCATATCCAGTAATTGACTACCATTTTTTACACTCCAAAATCCGATAAAATTCTGAGAAGATTAGTGAGTGTACTTTTGATGTTACAGTAAAAAAGATATAACTTAATTGAAAGTTTGAGCTTATTGAACTAAATAGCCATAATTTATAAAATCTTTTTGCCGTAATAAAGGAAAACCTAGATGAAATATAATTTTTAGTAATCTTGTTTGTTGTTAGTTAATAGGATATTAATACAGCTATATTTAGTGAATGAAGATGAAAGATGGTAGATAAACAGTCTGGAAGAAATTAGGTGATAACAAATTGTTTCTTTATTCATTGAAAATAGAAAAATTAATATGCCTAAATTGTTCAGTTTATTTGTTCATTCAGTTTTTAAAATTATATCTAGGTTCTGATTAATTTCAGGTTATTGTGTTACAGTTTGAAGCAATAATGCCACTTGGAGAACTTATAAGCTTCCCAAGACACCAAACACGGAATAATACGCTTCTGCATTACCTGCACTCGAATTTTTTCCAATCCGCCTCAGTCAAGGAAGTGAGGCTCAACGAAAGAAGTAGAATATGCCCATATAAAGTTGAACAAATAGAGCTCTAAGTCTGAGTGGTTAATTACTTACGGAATTGTACGTCCAACGTCTAATTATCCTTAAATGAATCCGATTAAATGTGACAACGGTCTACAAATTACTTCGAACGGAATATATTAAAGTAAATCGTATATTAGCTCGTCGAATGCTCCGCTTTTTTCCGATTTATATCGTCTAATAAAAATCACTTTCCAATTATTATACGGTCGGTGAGGCCACTTTCTTCGATGGTATTGGAATTGAATAAGCCTTTTTTATTTTGAGGCGAGCATGCATTTTTCTAGAGGAGCGCGAGCGCTATAAACCAACAGGAAATAGTAAACTGAGATGAAGACAAAAAAATTAATTAAAAGAAGGTATCGCCCAGTTCGTTCAATACAGTAGATTGGGATTGGCACTCTACCAGCAAATTGGCTGTTACAAATAAAAATGTACGTGACTTGCTAGTCGGTCGAGATCACTGTCCATTTCTATTCAGCCTTAGAAAAAAAACTGGTACATATATTTCACACTTCAGTCATCAAAGTGATCTGTTTAGTCTTGGCGACAACTACGTGTTTTGTCAACGTTTTTTTTTCCTACAATCTCCTAACAATGAAGTGAAATTGTGACAGAAGAAGTTTAAAGGGAAAGTAACTTTTCACGAGAAACAATTGCAAATTAAAACTTTATTGTAAATAGTTTTTTTCTAATATCCTGTTATTGTCCTTTGGTGTGAGTTGAACTGTACTTGCGTTAGTAGAATAAATTCAATCAAGCTGGTCAGGCCACTCTCTTCCGAATCATTTTGCGAAACGCTTAAGTGAATAAAGGATATTACAACACATTGAATGCATTGAAAAAATTAATATCTATCTAAAGTTCATGTTTCCGTATATAGGCAATGTTCTTCGGTAACACCGCTGGATATGTTGGAATAACACACCTAAATATTGAATTTAATCAATGTTAAATGATTTAAAACACGGAAAAGGGCTTAAGACGTATAGGCTTCTGCACAATTAAACATATCCGGAGTATGAAATAATATTACCATCATTATTGGCTTGAAACAATCTATCAAACTCAGTTTTAGCCGGCCAACTTGATACATAAATATAATTAAATAATTCTTCCACTTTATTTTACAGTGACTGATTTCTTTCATAGAGGTTCTCTCTTTGTAGTACCTGAACTTAAAAAATAATAGAAAATTGTAATAAATATGAAGACATATTAAATTCTCTCTTTTTTCTGCTATTAATGTCTCCTGATCCCTTCACATTTTAGTACGCATTATCAAAGTTTTAAACGAAATCAGATCAGCGAAAATTAAATCAAGTTGTTACTTCAGATCTAACTTCAGCTTACCCAGAAGCGCAACCAGGAAACTTTTTAAAGGAATTGTATTCTTAGAAATGAGGACATTTCTCATTAATCATTTATTAAAGTCAAATGAGCCTCTTTAGTAAGTGAACCTGGCTTCTCCTTGACACTTGAATTTCATTTAAAAATGATCTTAATCTATGTTATCAATTTATCATTAGCCAAGTTACTTTTCAATGTAGAGTTTTTAGAACAGCCAATTTTGAAATAATTTCCTTCTAATCACATTGATAAAAATTCGTAACCATCTTAAGATCTAAGTCACATTTCCATATATCACAATTTGTTACCTGAATCAAGTATTGTTATTATTATTATTACTAATATCTTCGTTTTCCTGCTTCATCATTTCCTCAGTACTTTTTACCTTGCAGTCGTTGTCTTCCTCCTTGTTAGAAGTCTCGGAGCTAGTAGAAGACCTTGAAGAATAATTGTCTTTGTCCGAAAAATAGGATGAGTCCCTTTTTGCGTCTTCAGGAGATACAGGTTTATCTTGGCCTGACTTAGCAGGGTCGAATAGCTTAGGAAGAGGTATGGGGAAGTTTGGTAGTTGCTTTGGAGGTTGCAAGTGTTGCAACAGTCTGCCGTCTGTAACTTTTCCCATAAATGATCTAATTTCTTCAAAGTAAGACTCCTCACTTAAATTCCTGGTTGTTAAGTTCCTCCTTTGCAAGTTTCTCTCGTCCAAGATCGTTGGACCATCAGCTTCGTGTTTCTTCAGATGTCTATCCAGATTGGTTTGTTGCCCGAAACATCTCTCACACAAAGGACATTTGAATGGTTTTTCTTTATTGTGAATGTTCCTAACGTGTCTTTGAAGATTGCTGGATATACTAAAAGATCTCTCACAGTATCTACATTTGTAAGGTTGTTCGCCAGTGTGAGTCCTTAGATGTCTAGTGAGGTTGGCAGACCTTGGGAAAACTTTACCGCAGAATTTACAAGCGTAACGATCCTTGATTTTCCCTCCCGCTGGGTCGTATACTTTAGGTGTTTGTGGGGTAGGTGGGTTCCGTAACATATCAAAAGGCACCTGGTTCACTGGTGGGCTTAACATCGAGGGGCTAAGGAAGGGGTATCTTTGAGGATAACTTGGAGGTGAATTAGGGTAAGGCAAGGGTAACCGCGGCAGGTTTTCTCCCTTTTGAGCACGGTACATAGCTTCCAACATCATCGGGTGGATAGGTTGAGGAGGAAACAACATTCCTGGATAACCAGGCAACTGCGGACTAAACGTTTTTGGTAAGTTATTGTTGTTATTATTGTTACTGTTGGTACTACTGTTTTGAACCGGACTGTTTCTATCTTCCACTATCACATCGTCTTTGTCACTACTAACACTAGGCGTAGGCGATATAAGATTCCTGTTTTCGTCTTCCACTTGTCTCCTCATAATCATCAATGATAATTTCTTGTGCTCTACTCTTAGATCTAGGGGTTGGTCGTCGCCGTCTTGGGGACCTGGGGGAGGTCGACCCGCTGGGGACATATGTGGGCCTGGCGACCTGGTGTTACGGGATAGGTCGAAGGGCATCTCATCACCAGGAGGCACCCTGATGGAGAGGGGATAGACGGCGGCTTGCTTTGGTGAACTGTGGCCTCCGGAAGCCACCAGCATCTTGCGAGGGGAAGAGTCTTTTTCACGCATTGTAAGTGGAAGAGTTAGAGGTAGAGGAGGTAAGTAGCGGAGCCAGGATAGGCCCGTGTCGACCACACTCATGGGAAGTCTGAATGGTTGATCTGAAACAAACAGAACATAACGTTAATTGGTTGACATTGAAATATTTTCGAGTTTCTAGTTCAACATTTTTCAATTGGAACTCACACAATTTTTTATTGTCAATAATATTTGCTGCTTTCAGGGAAATATATTGAATTGAGATATCTGTTATAAGATTGTAGCCCCAAAAATGAGTTTGCTATTGTTGCTGCTGATACAATCAGTTCTTGCATCAATGAACGAATGAGATTAAAATGATTGTAAATCAGGTTTATTTGATTATTGTATCATGCATACAGTAGCAAATTTTGTAATAGTTAAATGCGGATTTGCAGTTTTTAGTAACTATGTTGTTAGTACTGGTTACAATGGTTATAGTAAGAGCATTATTATTTTTTGAAAGAGTCCATAGTTGTGTAGGCAACACGTAACATACAATAATTATAATAACAGTTGCTATGATGGCTAATACTGTTAATATGATTCGCAACCAGCTTCTTTTGTTATTAGTTGTGCCTTCTGGGTACATGATGACAGAATAGGACTGCCAGAAATATAACATATGTTTTAAGGAGTTTTGGATACATTTGAGTATCCTTTTTCTAGTAAACGAAACAGATTAAATTGTATCTTTATCTTTAGTAGTCGCCATTTTACAGAAATAAGTCCTGCTGTTTGGAGGTACTATTTTATAAAGGCATGTTTATTTTTAATCCTATATTTTCGTAGGTATGGTTCATATACAGGCTTACATTTACTTAAGCTTATGATAATTGCGTTGTGTTGTGCAGGTAGAAAATATAATAGGGGAATAATAACCCAATTTCTTCATGCAAAATGTCGTATCTTATTTTCTTCGTGGAACAATGTTCGTTAATTTTTATTTAGCATGTTTTGTATCTATCTGCTTATTTTGATTACGTCTGTTACATACTTTCAACTTGAATATTCCTGCTCTATTTCGTAGTTATGAGTATCATTAAATGAGTTATTTGGATATATTCAGTATTATTTACCTGAATTGCAGAACTGTCAACTGTAAAAGTCACGTCTATAATATTGTATGATACCTATTTTTTTTTCAAATTCTTCAAGTCCTCTATACGATTGCCCGTTAAAGCTGGATAGCGCTTTAGTTTCAATTTTTACTTTCGACAGATACGCACTGAAAAATTACCATAGCTAATGTATACTTCAGAGTCACTTATTTAGTTGTGTAACAGTAGCAGATACGGGCGTTAATAATTAAGTATACCGTTGATGCTGACCTTTAATTAATAAGATATTTCTCCTTAAAAGATAAAAATTGATAGTGGACGCGGTTTCCATGGGAAGTAGAAATTGATTTAATTATCCTGCCTGTTTAATTGCCATACTAATGGCGCCGTAAGTGGAGAACTGTTCCACTTTACATGGGTATCGTCGGAGTCACAAGTACTGATGTTCAATCCACTTGCCATCAATGGTGTTAAGCCGTATAAAATCCAAATAATGTTGTGAAGAATTCGGAATATTTCTATGCTTTATTTTAATAAGGAGAAAATCGAACGGGGCAGATTACTACAATTTTTCAGGAATGTGGGATCAATCTGAAAAGAAAATCAACTTTCAATTTGCAAACGCTGAACTACTTATAACAATCTATACAAGTTCATTTCAATTTTTCTCAATCATTGACCCTTTTTCATGCTTGTCAAATAATAATTAAATTAGAAACTTATGGAATTCTGCACGGGTCTCGTTTTTAACTCAGGTGAATGGTGGCTTATATAAAATACCTAAAGGAAGAATTTCAACAGTAATATAGTAATTTACAGACTGCTTATTTGATTTATTTTTTCATTTGAAAGTAAACAATGGACTACATTTTAGAAGGAAGTGTAATCAATATTAACAAATTGATTTTTTTTCCATTATAAAATTTTTATTAGCCTACTATACTGAATACAAGATTGGAAATTTAATTTAAATTAATTCTGGCTCACCAGTCTGTAGTTTCACAACATTGTAGCTTCTAAATACAAAAAAAAAATGTCTAGAGTTACTTATGATTTGGTTTCAAATTATTGGCAAGTTTTGAGGATACTGAATATATCACTGCCACTATGAATAATTTTAACTACCTTTGACAAGCGACATTTTAGAATTAACCTTTCCCAAGGGAGTTGTGTACATTGTATTGAAACTTGATTTTAAGCAGAAAAGGTACATCTATTGAAGTTTTCGAAAATTCACCGTTTCCAGTCCAGTTGACTGCTGCAGTCGATTCTTAAAACATTGCTTTATTATTAATCCCAATTTAATAAAGTAGAGGTATCCTTTTATTTATGAAATACAAAATTATTATCTACAAAACGACATGGAATTGATAATTTAACGGGAGCATTTCATTCATTGTTAAAATTGTCTTTTACTCTTATATTAAGCTGCAATAGAGAAAATATCTAGAGATATTTGTTATCCAGTATGGAAAAGCGATTACAAAAACTACATAAAAAATTGAAGAAATCAGTTTCGTGCGCCCTCTGTTAAAATTATGTAGAAACGTGATGTAACTCTAATTCTAGTCAAAACAGCTTCAACGGAGACCTATGTGCGATAAAAATCTCAAACAGGGAAATGAACTAAATATAAATAACTAAAAATGTAATCATATTTTAAGCGCTCTGTAAGACAAATATTGACCACCCTAAAACTTACTTTATATGAAGTTTTGCCTAGAATGAGTTGAAGAATCAGATCCTTCGATACTTTACATTATAAGACACATCCATTCTAAAATTGAATTTGTAGATATTACGGATGATCTCCTCAAATGTATTACTGCATTTTTAAGCAACCGTTTTTTTTTTTCGTGTGAAAATAGTTACCGACGTCTCGGAATATTATTTTTTTACAAGTGGTGTTCCTCAAGGCTCAGTACTTGGCCCATTACTTTTTCTGACACAAACATTTGTGGGAATCCTATTTCTGACTGTCAACTATAGCAGGAAAACTTTGTTGTTGTAACAGATTGAAGAAAAAAATAGTTAATATATCCGGACTCCAAAAAATTTGAAAATATGTAACCCAAGACTACAATATCATTTCATTTCATTGCCAGAAACAATTGACAGAAAACTGATTTTGATGTATTTCTATGTATTTTTAATTACCTTTCTAAACTCTTGTTATTTACTATCTCAAAAAAAATATCTCCTTCAATTGAAACTACTAAATATAGAAAGGTTATATCAATTATCTTCAAATTAATCCCCGAAACCAAATGGCTTAAACATGGAAGCCTAATTACTACTTATTGCATGCTTCATGGAGTGTATTCTACAGGTTTTTTACATGTTATAGTGATATTCGACTTTGTGGCCATACTTACAAGCTTAACCATCGAATTATGGTGACTATATACAGGATGATTCACAAAAAAATTGGGAATAGATGCGTCATGACAAATGGAGTCAATATCGTAAAAAAAAATTTTGTAAAGTCCTTATAGTTTCCGAAAAAAAAAATATTGAAGTTGTAGTATTTAAAACCATTACATTGCTGGGATACTGTAGTCACTAGCGTCATTCGCGTTGTGCGCTGTACGCAATTCGCTCTCCCTGCACATGGCCCCAGGCGATTCCGAACACTGAAATCCGATTTTATTATTAACGTTTCTGTAATAGTGTTTACATTACTTTTTCAAGTGACAAAAATGGCTTACGTGTATGCAACTCGGAGTTGATGGATATCGCTTTAATTTACGGTGAATCAAACAACATTTGTGTTATGGTGAAGCAAGTCAACATTTGTGTTGTGGTGAAGATTTGTGTTATAGTGAAGCAAGACAACATTTGTGTTAGTTCGTAGAAACTGGGTACGACGGGCCCAGATGTGTTTACACTTCGGTGGACAAAATTTTAAACAGTTATTGTATCAGGTATGTCAAATATAATTTTATTAATAACAACTGCGGCAAAAGTAGTAAATTTGTTGATTTAAAATAGGTTTTATAAAATTTTATTTATTTCTTTCCTTGGGAAAGAAATTCTTTAATATTTTTGTCCGCTCATTTTTTATTACATGTTTTGTCTTGCGCAAGGTGAGGTTTTACGGTGGACCAGTTTCCAGTGCCGTGCAGAAGTGTATTTTTAAATCATTTTCGAACTGCCCTTTTTGATTTTTTTTAAATTGTATTTGTGAGAGTCCCCTGTACATTCAAAATTTTTTTTGGGTAAGTTCTGAATCACACTATATAGATAGCTTTTTGTGCAATTGTTTGTTCCATGACTGGAATTTGTTACTAAAGAGTGTTGTAAATGCTTATTTCATAAATACCTTAGAAGATAAACTTAATAATGTACTTAATTTTCTATAATTGCAATTTGTTTGTATTCATTACATGTTTCATATTCTGTTTTATATTATATTGTATGCTTATAATTAGATTTTTACTTCTTGTTTTTGTCTTCTGCGTTTTATAGGTTTTTACTTTCACTTCACTTATATTAATAACAATAATAAAAATTTCCGTACATAAATTAGTTGACAGTGACAGTCAATTATATTTTTCTCAAAAACACTGATTTTCTTAGCTATTTCAACAATTTGGTATGAAAATAAAAATTGGGTGAATATAATGCAAGAAAACTAACTCAAGCAAATTATCATCTAAAATACCATTGGAAGATGACTCAGCTATTGACCTCTATGTATAAGACAGTCGAATTTACATATGTTGCATCCCCAAAAATTTGTTTGTACCATATTTTAAAACAATATTTAAATTAAATATCTCTGAGGCCTTCTTATTTTTTTTATATTCGCACAAACACCGTTTAAATCCATTTATTATGATATTTAACACACCTATTATGATTTTATATTGCTTAACAAAATACAAATAATTGTATTTTACATCAAAAGTTATTGTACATTTTTAGGACTAGCAGAATAAAATTGTCATATTTACCTATACCCATTTTATAGTTTACAATTTTCCCTTTGTAATATAGGTACTGCAGAAAATTTTGTTTAATAAAAGGGATCCTTTAAACAGGACACTGTGCACTTCACACTACTTGAATCGAGACATTCACGAATGGGTATCAATTTAGTGCAATTGCAAAACCCATTTAAGCACTATTTATTCGTACGGGTGTACTTGTTAACGACTGATATAATGTTGTTCAACGGTTCATGTCTTTTCGATCATAACGCCGGCCGATGCAAACATATTAAATACAGATATCCAGTTTTTGCATAACATCTTAATTTGCCCGTTGCTTGCACAACATATCTCCCGGAGAGCAGATTTCCTCTTGTGAAACTAAAACAAGTTTGACTCATTCACACATTTCAACGTTTGATATTCAGCAACAGGATAGTATTCCATTCAGTGTTTTTATAGTAAAAGTCGGAGAAGCTCCATTCATAGCCTAGCATTGGCACCATTAGGCATCCGCCGGTAAAGGTGAAGATCATCCAACGCGTACAGGGTGATTGAAAAAATCCTGGGCTCGTAGTTATAGCTGATCAGCTGATACTCGGTGGTAATCGAGTTACTTGACAAGGAATTTATTTTTATTAGTTATTTGATGTGATAGAGAAGATGAATTACGAAGGAATTTACGTGCCATTAAATTCGTCTAAGTAATATGCAATTTATACTAATCCATGAATTCAATAGACAAGAGGGAACACATTTTTATTTTTCATTGTATGGGAAAAAGTCGCTACTGACAAATTGTAAGAATGTAAGGGTTGGTAAATCACTTTTATTTTGGCACGAAAATACTGTTATAAGGAAAGTTGTTTAGAACCAAAATTTATGTTCCAATTTGAATTTGTTGATACATCGGTTAAATTCGATTGTTTTGAAATAAAAAAGTAATTTGAGGAGTGGAAATTGTATCTTCGATTTATTCATGAGGCACATGTTTATTTTGTTGTTTTTTTAATGATGTCCAACAACGGTTTTTTCCGATTGTAAGATTTTTTTTTATTTCTATAAAGACCCCTCTGTATATACCTTTGATCAAATATGTAGTGATTAAAAATTAGTTCAGTTTTTATTTTCTTTTACCATTTTTCAAATTCTTTTTAATTTTAATGGTAGCTTTACACCCAACAGTTTCCTTTTTATTTTGTGACAATCGAAGTGCACTAGTTTTGTCAAAAATTGAAATTAAAACTGACTTTAAACTCTAAACATCTTTCTTTAAAATCATTTTTTAATGTTGTTAAAACTGAAGGACATTTACCATTGCATTATTTTCACGTTGCCTTTCCTGAACATTCCATGCAAATATAAAATCTTCATATCATTTTAAATGCTGAATTCTTTATCAAACGTTAATACATTTTTAAAAATGAATAATGAATATCTCTCCCCTTTGTCCTGATACTGCAAACAGGGTGTTTCAAAAATAAATATGTTATGTGAAGAGAGTTAGGGAATATTAAGCAATCTGTAGTATACGAGAAAGAAATAATTTGCACAAAAAAATAAAAAAGGGAGGTATTAAGAAGTAGCAGAGTACAGACTAAAATTATGCCACAAATTAATTTAGACATAACATGTTGATTCGTGTAGTTATCTAGTATTTCGAATCCCTACTTTTTTAAATAACTAATAATTTAATAAATACAAAGTGTTTCTGAAATAGCAGCGCTCCTTGAAAAGGGCGATACAGGACATTGAAGAATTTTTACATAGCATATCTTCTATTGGTAAGTAATTAATTTTTATGTTACTTTTAGATGAGATTTGAATAAATTTCAGCATTTTCGAACACAAAATTTAAACCGTCAAAATCGTCATCACCGCTTTCGCACTGCGGCGCGCGGCAACTTTGAAATCAAAGGTACAGTTGGCTGCCGCACCAGGCGCGGATATAAATTTGTATAAACCTTCATATGATTTTTTTTCCATTTTAAAACGTAATATTTCAGATCATTAGTGCTTAATAAAGGTTGCCTATTTTCATGTCCTCTATCACTCTTTCCAAGGAACGCATTTATTTCAAAAACACCCTGTATAACAACATAGCTATGGGTATAAAATGGTTAACAATAAACGCATTATATACGAATTTAGTTTATAATAATGTTTAGTATGATAATAATGAAGAAATTATTGATAATATTTAGATGTGACTCACTGTGTATAAGCAGATTTATTTTATGACCTTTTACGGAAATTATGCTAACGTGTCTATAATTTATGATTTTTTTTTTAATAGTTTCGCAAAATATGTTTCCGTTTTTAGTTTCCTATTATCACTATGTAGCAGACTAGCAGCAAAGGAGTGCCTTATATATTAAAATATGAAATTGCTTCCTGTAGAGAAAAGACAATAAATTGAAGACGTTGTTGGAAATATTTCTAGCACGTTATAATTCGATTTCTCAATTTCTAAATGACCAATTTGTATTTTTTATTTAAAGAGTGTTTTAGATCTTTAGAAAATGTGCTATTATTAATAAGAAAATGGTTTGGTTTTGAATTTATTTAATTTTAATCGTAATTCATAATCTATCTATCTCAATTAAACTTATGAATAGAAAGAATCATTAGCTTAGCATAAGTGAGTCCTTTATAACATTAGTCAATTTTATTTTCGTCCTTCTCTTTTTATTATATCTGGATAAGTTTATATTATTTGTGTAATATGTTTATTTTCTTTGGCTGTTTTATTTGTGTAGTACACTTTTCTCAAATATATTATTTTGATGTTGCTCAATCTATTACTTGGCTGTGGTTTGTTAAATAATTCGAAAATAATTAAATAAATATCCTGAAATGTAAATCAATAAATAAAACGTTGTTATTAATGGTCATTCTATTACTCATGATGTGTATGTTCTGTTATTATTATGGATTTGATTTTTTTGTGTATTTAATAACAGAAAACAGTGTATCATTTTCTATAAATATCCCATGAGTATCTCGCTAAATGTGAAAATTATCCGTTTATGAACTGCTTTCGAAATCAGAGCATTTTTTTATATACACATGTGGAAATTCAGCGGCAATCGTATATTAGTAGAAACTAGCTTTCTATATCGACAGATAAATCTGCAAAAAGAGGCGGAAGATGCCATTGAGTGCTGACAATTATATAAGTCTTGACCCGATAAGATCTAATTTACCACAGAGTCATATAAATTCTGTAACTTTTTATCGGTTTCCCATTATTTGATAAAAATACAATTAAAGTCCAAACGCGTTATACTTTTTTGTGGACCACTTCTAACATCCATAACAATATCGTAAAGAAAGCTCTAAGCAGCAATTTGAAGTCCCACAATGAACTCGATACATATACTTTTTACGAAGGTCTAGGGGTGATTGGGGTAAATATGTATCACCTATGCCAAACGGAGTCTCTTAAAGTTTTTTCTGTGAAGAGAACATAATTTAAACATTATTAAAGTATTTTCGGCCTAGTGGATTATGACAATTGTACGCTATGACATCTGATTATTTTCAAATATGGCGGATAAGGACGAACAAAAGTATAGACTGACGTAGAAACTTTTGTATTTTTCTCTTTTATAAAGTAGTTAGTACTTTATTTGGTTAATATAAAATATACACACCGAGTAAACTAAAGAGAAGACATGGTATTCATTTCCCCTACTTTTTATTTTAAATGTGATAAATTTATTTTGTTGAAATTCATTATGAAATTCCATAAAATAATTAAATAATTTTATTAAACAAGAAACTTTTTGCATCAAAATAAATACAGTGTAATCTCTCTCGGATAGGCACTAAAGAGACTAAGGGAGGTGACATTCTGATATAGAATTGGATAAAATATATTTAGAAAAAATAGTAAAATATTAAATTAAATATTCTGGCGATTTTCATCAATGTCGTCAAATATCGTGCACTACATCAAGACATAAGTGAACTAAAGACATCAAAAGCAGCAACTAGTGACTGAGAGTTATTACTGATTGACAATGAAGATTGTTGTAAAATATTAGAAAATTAATCTCCACATTCGCTTAAAAGAGAGTCTCCCCATGGGACTTATTAGGACCAACCACTAGAAGAAGAAGAAGAAGAAGAAGAAGAAGAAGAAGAAGAAGAAGAAGGGATAGTTACAATGCTATTCTTATGAAAAGATGGAGAGACTAAACAAAGCTGTGCGTTCATGGGGTTGGCCCCTAAGGGAGATTTCACAATATGTATTAGCAACTTCTAAATTGAACATTTTAATTTCTAATAATGTACCATTATTATTTATTTATCCCTTTAACAAAGTTTGCAATTGTTAGCTTTGAAATTACAATCATATTTCCGCAGATACGGCCACCTTAAGACATCATATCCTTTTTTGGTAAATTTTTTATCAACAGGTTACTAGTGTGCAGTATTTTATCATTATTTAAAAACAAAACAAAATTTCACCACACTTCCCAAAAGAAACTTTCATATCAACACATGTTGCTGGAAGATTGATTGTTTAAATACTTCATTTCATAACAAATTCCTGTAAATGGATGAAATAAATTAAAAAAAAAACTATTTCTTCCATGCTATTGTAACGATTTGTTCGATCGTAATTTTTCTAGATTTTTCCTCATTCTGCGTCCAGGCCTTAACTTAAACTCACAGTTATTTCAATAGTCGGTGCTCCTGTTTCCCCCACATTTTTTCGCAAATGTATACGCAACGCGCAAACTGGATTAGAGCAACAATTCTACCGAGTGGTCGCAAAAAAGCGCAATTAGAAGGCGTAACTGTGTTTATTGGTTCTTCTTTAGATTTACAATCCACTTCGGTTTCCTATGAAGGAGACCATAACTTAGTGCGTTTTCTTATACGGTGTACACGTCAATTAGTGCGGCGGATTCCTCCAATATATTTAATTCCAACACGTCAGAATACGTCAAAGGAGATATTGGATTGATTTTTTCCCAGGGCGGCTGCAAGTTAAATGAAGGTAGGTACTTACATAGTTTACACTTTTAAATAAATAATAAAAATTTTAAATTAGTGTTATCAACATTGCCTTGACCAATTTGCCATTTGAAGAAATTAATTTTTGAATATATATATATATATATGTCTAGACATTTTTCTTTATTAAACTTTTTGAAAGTTTGTAAATTATATTTTATTCTGTCATTTTTCATATTGTTTAATTGTGAATTAAGAAAAAACTCGACTCGAAATAAACATTATTGTCATATGCATGTAAATAATTGTATAGTTTTCTATAATCTGAACACCCAATTTTTTATTGAGATTAATACTTTTCTATAGTATAAATCGCATTTTAACTGTCAATCACTCCTCGTATTCGTCTGATTTCATTCTGGTCAATTTTGAGTCAAGATGTCATTGCAATAGTAAAATTGCATTATGTTAAAATGAAAGCCTTTATCATTGAGAAGTGATGAATGCGTGTTCCTGTATATAAAAGATATTATAATTACAAATTAATGGTAAAGTATTGTTACCAAAATCGCCTAATAGGAATATTTTCTATAAAAATAGTTGATATATAACTATAATATTAGTTAAACATGTGTATGTGTATTTATAAAATTAATTTCTTGTACCTACCTATTTTTTTTACAGTGTAGGTAACGCTAGAGGCGAATTCAAATGGCATTCATTGAACAACTTGCCTATGAACTACATTAATGAAACCACACTCTAAGAGATTATTCTGAAGAAATGTATATCAATCCCACGAGTTCTTAGTAAAGTATAAGCATTGTTATTAGCGAAGACCTCTTGACCCGCACAGACCTATAAAGTATGTACCTAGTTGTTGCTATATACCTTAGCATGTTGTGCAACAGAATCGTTTTATAAGTGAAATCAATATAAAACGGCATATAAATATAAGGTATTTCTAACTACTATTTTATATGTCATGTTTCGTCGATTTTCCTGTACATTTTGATGATTGTCTCATTTAACACTTTATTTAAAGTACGTATTGTTAAAGAATTTTAAAACAGTAATGCTAAAAAGAAAATACTGAGTGTAGCAGCCTCTTTAAGGTTTAAAGGCAGGCACATGAGTCGAAACTGGAATATATGGAGTTAAGAAAAAGGTTCAAATTCCCCTTAGTAGGTTCTGTTGCTACTTGGCTCATCTTTTTAACGATTTTCTGGACCTTTAAACGTGTTAGAAAGGCCAAACTGTATCACATTAAACTGCCAAAAACTTTTCTCCATGGAAAACACTGCGATTTACTTATCGTCTGATTGTGAATGCAGTTGGACTTGCCAATAGGCGGTTTTTAGATCTAGCGCAGAAAATCATTTAAATCCAGACAGCGGGTCCAGTCTATCCTTAGCAACGGATAGGTATTCTTCTTCTGTCTTCTACGCAAAATCTGATGGAGCCATTTTTCTACTTTACCAAAACTAATGAAGAAACTAGGAACACATCACATGTCATAGTCTTACAGATAAAAAAAATGAGCATTGAATACAGTGCAACGGAGTTAATAAGGAGGGACGTCAAAAACTCATACAGATGAGCAGCACTAAAGTTGATGAACTCATGTCAAAAAAAAAAAATTGACCATATGGAATTGCAGAACAAGAACTTTTATCTCTCTGAATAATGATCAAAATTACCGTGAAAAAACACCCACGATTTATTTCGATAATTCTTTTATACAACACTAAAGACTTCAGATTGATTATTCCTAAAAACCTAAACAATTAAAAATTAATTATCTCTTTCCTACAGAAACCTTTGCCGTCGGCTAGTCGGAATTGAATGTTTTTTTCCTAAAACTAATTACGTTACCATCAGACAAGACGCGTTAATAGGCAGATAATAATATTTTTCCACTTGTGGCTCGCTAATTATGCTCGCTACAAAGAAAGACCTGAAACCACCCGCGCTTAACGTTGCGATTTTATAGTTTACAATTAAATTAATGTGTAAACATAAATTGTTCATTACAATCTCTAATTACCGCACATCAAATTTGAGAACAATTAACATTTCACGCTCGTTTACTTTCTCATTTTTCTACTCGTTGAACATGGATTTATTGTTTTACATTCCTTCGTGGATCATTTCATTAACACCGACATATGTTAGATATGTTTCTAGGAATTTCTAATTAAAAGCTGTGATATAGTGCTAATACCTAACCCTTTATAGTCAACGACAGTAGAAAACTTGCATTCTATTTATGAATACTGGTATACATCAAGTTCAAGACCAAGAAAATAGTTTTAAGGATAAAAATACAAGAAATTTTGTCAATGTCAATCTGATTTTAACCAGACTTGGGCAATAATAATGATACTGGTAATACTGATTATGGCATAATCTCTGAAAACCAGAATAATAAATACAGAATTTTGTAATAAAGAAAATTTATAAACACATTTGCATAGTTTGATTTTTGTAACAGCAAATGCAATGATATAAAAAATATGTATGTGAGAAACCTCTATTGGACAGTTTGTAAAATCTCTCCACCGTTTGGCATACATTTATAAGTAAATTTGCGCTAATACTCGTGTTCACAATGCACGCTAGTCTTGAGGCGTATAAGTTGCCATTGTTACACTATTGCATCACAGTCTGATCTAATATGTAGTACAAATAAAAATATTGCCACTTCTTACTTTCCAGTTGTTTTCTCGTTTTCATAAATATGTAGGTACTTTTTCCACACAAAACTAAAGTTTTTCTCTGCATAGCCTATATTTCAAAACTTTATAAATTGTTTCTTCTAGAAATTTATTATTACTGTACTATAATTATAAAAATGGAAGACAGAGTTTGTGAAAAATATATAGAGTTTGTAGAAAAAGACTTTGTAAAAATAGTTTGTAAAAAATAGAGTTTGTGAAAAGATAGACTTGAAACAGTTTGTAAAAAATATACAGGGTGATTCAGAACTTATAAAAAAAATTCTGGATGTACAAGGGACCCTTACAAATACAATTTTGTAAAGAAAAAATCAAAAAGTCAGTTCGAAATTGATTTAAAAATACACTTCTGCACGGCACTGGAAACTGGTCCACTGTAAAACTTGACCTCGCACAATGCGATCGGTATGACGGCGTGATAAAAACGGACAAAAACTTTCGCAAGGAAAGAAATATGTAAATAGAATTTTATCGCACCTATTTTATATCGGAAAATTCAAATGCTTTTGCTTTTTTTAATTATTAATAAAATTAATTTGTTTTTAAATAATAAAATCATTTGACATACCCGATGCTGCAACAGCAATTGTTCAAAATTTTATCCACTCACGTGTAAACACATTTGGGTCCGTCTTACTCACTTTTTACGAATTAACACAAATGATGTCTTGCTTCACCATAACACAAATACTTCACCATAATACAAATGTTGTCTTGCTTCACCATAAATTAAAACGATATCCATCAACTCTGAGTTGCTGTACACGCAAGCCATTTTTGACACTAACTACTAAAAAACTGATGTAAATACCACAGATAACAGGTAAAAACTACCGCAACGACGGATTTCAGTATTAGGAGTATTGCGAATGACGCTAGAGACTACAGTTGTCCAGCTATGTAGTGGTTTAATGTGCTATAACTTCAATAATTTTTTTCTCAGAAACTATAAGGATTTTACAAAAATTTTTTTTACAATATTGACTCCATTTCTCATGCCGCATCTATTCCCAAATTTTTTTGGATAAGTTGAGAATCACCCTGTATAGTTTATAAAAAAAAGTTAACGGATTTGCTTTGGAATGTTAAAAATTAAAAGACAATTTTTTGTATACAATGAATTAAAGAAATAATTATTGTTACATTTTGACCTTGCTGGCACGCATGTATGGAAATAGTGATAAATGTATATGCGTTTTAATACAAAAATAACAGTGAATCCGCAGATATCTATACCAAGGCAGACTGCTTGCAATGATAAACACACATCCATCCTCCTTTTGGTAAATACACGGAATGCTTAGATCATCCTCCGAGTAGTTCCACAAGGGTCAAGTCAGCGCGTTCGGCGGGTCAGGCAACGCCTTTGAGTAAGCAAATCCTCACGTAGCAAGGCGCGCACTTTTTCTTCGATTGTAGCAGCAGTTCTGGTTTCAGGTGTTGCATGTATTTATTAAAGAACCATTAACGTGTTTAAACGGTTGAGCGTATTATCTTCGGATCTGTCGGTGGTACGTGCGTCTAACGGGGAACCGACAATTTGTCTATGTAGGTCTAGAGGAGTCACGACTAAATGTACACTGAGAAATCAGATTTTAGAGTCAGTCCAACTTTATATCATAACTCTTTAAGAGAAATCTGTACTAGATCATTGATTTAACTTCGATTAACATTTGCTATAACTTTTTGAGAACCTCTGGAAGAATCCCCGAGTTACATACTACATAAAAAGGGGTAAACAGTTGTGGCCGTAATTGGCGTGTCGTCAGCTTCTTTACTTTTTTTCCTTATATTAGTTGCTAGTTAAATTCGAGGAATGTTCAGTTCCGCTTTAGTTTTCATAACAGAAACCTGTGACTATGATTGTAAAAATTGTTAGTGTACAGATGATTAAATGAACTTATTTATTTTATTGATTCTTGTTTTAATAGCACTTTTTTAAACACAAGAAACAGAATTAAATTAAATGACTTTAACATAATTCAAATTTGGCATAATACTTTTTATAGAATTGTTATTAGATTAATTTGTTATTTATAATCGACAAATAACAGTCAATTTAAGTGATCACCATTTACAGTTTTTTAATACATACTATTTATAGTTTGATACTGCTTTGACATAAAAACCGAGAATGTAAAACATTATTTGAGTATATTGTTATCCTCACAGATCGTTTTCTTAATATTCCCACTTTATTGTTTGTTATATTCATTTATTTTATTAAATGTATGTAGTGGTTGGCCATGACCAAAGGCAACTGCATTTGTGACAAGCAAATTCGTGTTAAGGATATTATTGCAATGGAAATGTTAATTATCAGTTAATTTGAATATTCGAACAAATTAAACGAATCGTTCTCTCAGTGTAACGGCTCGCTCGCCACTAGCTGGAGCTTGTGGGTGCCTGACAGGGCTATTTATCGACAACTTCCGTGTGTTATACATAGATCGGATTCTCTTAGGGCGGTGTCCTTCTTTACTGCTCTCCGCTTGCAAGTTTTATAGGCTGCACTCATGTTTACTGTTATCACTAGCATTTTTGTTGGAGTCCAGGAAGCAATCTGCTGGAGGAGATAAATCTCCAACGGTCATTTTTAGCTCCTTGCCCGTGGAGGAAGCGTTGCAGTGGCGTCTTTGACGTAGGAATTTATTAAATCCACGATTCTTGTTCATTCGCAATGCTGAGATATGCTCTTACGACACATGTGTGGATTCCTCGGCTATTTTCTAATAAAGTTTGAAGCTGTTTACAAAATTTAACAACTGTTTGTAAGCTAACTTAAAGGTCTTGAGAATAAGAAAGATAGAATGCATGAGACAGAAAAGGGCAAAAAGGAAAAACATGGAATATACAAAGATATGAGAATACCAAGAGTAAAAAAAGTTAAATCACTACCAATTAATAAGTAGGTACTTAAAACTTGTGGATTCCGCATAAACCTTAAGACATTAAGTTATGTAATACATTGTTCGACAGTAAAAAAATAAATAAGTAATAAAAAGTTTAAAACTAAAATAAGAACGTAATATAGAAATTCTGAATAAAAAAATTCTGGGATGATTCTGCTTACAAAAATTGTACTATGTGACAGTTTTTCGAAATTAATAGAGTTACATAGCCTCAAAATTTTTACTTATTGTTTGTGAACAAGCCTGTGTATTTAATAAATATTTCTTGTCGACAATTTTATTTACTTTCGTATTGGTGTGCAAACATTTAATTTTTAATAAGTAATTTAATTTATATATTACGAATAATGGATTCTACGTAACCGCTAGAATATTTTTTACAGCTAAAAGTAATCACAGCTTGAATAGAACTTCATCACCTCGTACTTGGTGAAATATTCTTTCGAATTATACAAAAGTAACATTAATAGTTCTTTTATGTCGGCAGGTATCGTGCGGCTCATCCAATTACGAATTAAAAATTAGAATTACTTTATCAATGCCATTTACTATTTTTCGTATTACAATAATTGAGAGTTAATTTAGCCACACCCGAAATCCTTATTGGGTACATCTGGGCATTCGGAATGATAATAGACGAGCACGGTTAATTTTTTTTATTACTAACGTCAGTCCGTCGCTTTCTAGACCTGACTGCTTTTACACGAAGTTAATGTAGTGTTACCGAAGCCATAATAATAATGGGACACCTTAAAAGTAAAAATTGTTGCCCATTTGTTTCAGCTGCTAGTTTACAATTATTTCTAGACTGAGCCAAAAAACGTAAATCTCTCTTAATGCAAGCAGTAAAGAATAAAATACGAGACCCTGGCAAAATATTGCAGTGTGTGGCTTTATTTTAAAATAAAAATTGTCTTGAGAAGAAATCAGTGTTAATATTTCTTGAATGGAATTTTATCCACTGGATAGTTGTTTTCTTTTTACCATAGAGCGTTTTTTATTATTTTATATTAGCGCACATAATTTTCAATATATAAATTTTGCACTGGTTACGAGAAAAAAAATACATGCATCGGCCGGGAATCGAACCCGGGCCGCCCGCGTGGCAGGCGAGCATTCTACCACTGAACCACCGATGCTTACGACACCGTCTTACTTACATGGTTTATATCATGTATTAACCTCGTTGAATTGTAAGATCGAGATTGAAAAGGCCAGGTTAAAGATTTCTGGCTAAATCTTAGGAAGGGAATGCAAGTCTGTAAGTGGCGGCGACATAGGCCACACATAACAACTCGAAATAAGATGCTGAAAACTAATAGTTGAAATTTGTCTCTTGAATTAATAAATATCTACTTACATTTTAGCTTTACCACTCAAATTAATACTTTGTAATCAAGCTCCATACATATTGAAGTATATTTCATAACTTTTTCCTCAAAATTAATAAACATCATATTTGTATCTTTATCCAAATATTCATCTATTTTGGAGAATTATGCCAAATATATAATGAATTATGTGAATAATTAAAACAACGTGTCTCTTAGTTTGATACCTAAAAGCAATCTAGAAAGTACAGGAAGTTTTTAACGAGACTAAATTTATCATGAAATTGAATATTTAATTTCTGGTGCTCATTTTCAGCGTAGATAATCGGAACATTCTCATATGTAAGAGTATCAAATCGATTTCTTAGTGAATTTATATTCTAGAACTGGCTTTAATCAAACTGAAAGTACAAACAATTTACTTTTAAAGTCCCTGTGTCCCTGATACAACTTAGACAAAGTGTCACTCTTCTTTCCTTTCATACTTTTGCTAAAAACGCAAAGCAGGAATGTATATCCAATTTTTATCAAACAATCTACTTGTTTTTGAGGTTGATACAGAGTACTGCATTGAATAAGGATTCTAATAAAAAGTTGGAAGAAAAAGCAACACTGTTAATCGATGACAACAGTTACTTTTATAAAAATATTAACGGAGCAAGTAAATACCTAGATAAACACATCAGTACTACTCAACTCAATGGCAATATTAATTTAAGGGAGCAAATTTAAAACAAAAGGGCAATTGTCAGTACAATATAATAATTCAAATTTATCACTGAACACTAAAAATTTAAATTATTGTAGGAGGTCTACGAAATACTATTATATTATACTATATTATTATAATATTATAAAAACTATCCAATTTATCAATAACAACTAAGAAGTACACAAAAAGTGTTAGATTATATTTTGAAAATGCTCATACGTTATTAACATTTTACGAAGCTTTCTTTTTGTCGAACCCACATAATTTGTGTAATTATTTCCATGGTCCACTTGCCAAACTTCTGAATATTAATACCGATGGTTTATAAAAGAAATTATATTCTTTTTAAAATAAATATGTTAGTGTAAACTTACAGGTATTGGTTATCCTCAACGGTTCCACCAACATATTTCATGGAGTACTATTAAACACTTAACACAGTAAAATCGCTCTATATCCTTAGAGTTGTCACAATGAATTAATAGGAATTCGAGTAAAAATTATTACAATTTCAAGTGAACTTTCACTTTGCTCAGCCATCATTTATTTGGTAAAAATAAAAAGGTACAATTTTCGATTAACACGATTTCTTCCAGTTTTTTAAAACTTTATTCGAGATCTCGCCGGTTTTTTTTTTGGTAGTAATACTTTCGCCTATCTTATAAGATGTAGGTATTGTTCCTAGAATTGAATAATGGAATAGACTGTAACATGCACTACATCACGTCATAAAAATACATTTCCTGTATTCGATAATATTCATGTAATTCGAGAGGTAGAGAAAAACTGCTCCTTGCGAGATAAATATACTAGGCAGAGAAATGCACACAAAACACTGGCCTCTCTAGACAATTCTTAAATTAAAGTATGATAATGCATAAATTCTTCCGACATCCAGAAAGCGAAGCAAAATATTAGGTACTTTATGATTTTATAATAGCTTCTAGAAAAAAAAAATTACACTAGGTACAACCTTTCGAGACGTATTTCGGAAGCGGTAAATTTAATTATAGAAAATGTTTTTTTATGTATATTTGATTTCAGAAAACCTCTGTTATATTGCAGCAGATGTAAACTGTTTTTCAGAAACAAACGATTATATTTCAGTATTTCTAACACTGAAAGGTGTAGTTCTATGTAAAAAGTATACCTAATTTTTCATTTACGTATATTATAGGCATCTTTGTTATCTTCATAAATTGATAACAGTCTAATTATGAGGTATGTACATTATATTTTGCACCCCATTTACTAAAGTAAATATACAATAAGATGAACTCAACAGAATCTATGTATATAAATCATAATTTGGATGCGCGGCGTAAAGTAAATTTTGTATTGTATTGTATAACTCCAATATAGAATTTTCGACTAATGTGCTTGTCGCCAATAAGGTATTCTTCCAGTAACTCTGACGAAGTCTCGGGGTTTCGATGACATTCAAGAATTGCGTTCTACACCTCACCTATATCAACAAAAAACAAGGAGTCAAGTGTAGGATGGTAATTAAAAAATGTATTATTGTTAACTATTTTTTTACTTTATTTCATTTTTCTTTGATGTTTTCCTGTGGAGAACAATATATTTCTGAAAATATTAGAAAGTCTTTTGCTGACGATAGATCCCAGCTCTTTAGAGATCTAACTGGGCTAGACTAGAGCTGACTCGGTATCGAAGCCATAATACAAAACTGGCCGGAGAATTAGTCCGCAAAGTAGTTGTTTCCCGCAATATTATTGTATGGCACAGGTCTAACTCTCATAGGTTGTTCTCTGCCAGTTTGTCCGTATTACGGCAGCGACCATTCATAGATGTTGCATTTTGTTTCACTTTATATTCTTCTATGTCCGTAGTTAAAACATCACCAATTGTTGGATCATCCATCGGCAGGGTCACCTTTGGCAAACCGATGATAAGTTAAACTTACCAAATATTGCGAGTATAATTCAGAGCAGATCGGGGCATTAGTCCACAGAGTAGTTGCGTCCCAAAATATCATTAACTTAATTTCGGAAATGGGAGACCGTCCCCATATTAACTAAAAGAGAAGTATACAGATTTTAATAGACAAATTTCGAAAAAGTAACAAAAAGCAAAAATTAAAATCACTGCTCTATGAACATAGGCGCAGAAAGTCACCGTTTATGGATACAGGGCGTTGGAAATAACAAAAATAAGACAATTATTTAAATATCTGGAAAACCACTTCATGAAATTTATCCAAATTTGGTACACATTTTTTTTTAATAATTCTCCTAGTTCTGTATGCATACAGTCCAAATTCAAAAACCAGTAGCGGAGAAACAAGGGTATTGTTTCCCTATTTAAAGTAAAACTTCTACGCCACTGAATTAATTGGTAATATGATTATATTTTATAAACATTCCGGATGAAAAAACATTCTTTTATTTTTATCGAAAATTGAATGGTATATAAGTTATGAAACATATTATCCAAGTAAACATCTTGCCACCTAGACTAAATTTCGATCTGATTTTAAATTTTTTGGACAATAGCCTCTTCCATTTAATAGAGGACATACCTTCAGTCTAACGAATCGGGACCTGGTTTCAAATGGACGGGGCTCCAGCACATTCTGGCCAGGTAGTTCGTAAATGGCTGAGAAACAACTCCCAAAACAGATGGATTGGTCGGAACGGCCCCATACCTTGGCCACCTAAATCACCTGATCTAAATATTTTAGATTATTTTATTTGGAGGTAGCCTAAAAAGTGATGCCGTTCCTGTAGCAAATAGAGACCAGTTAGTGCAAAGGCTAAATGGGGCCTGCACTAATTTGAAGCAGAATCCAGTTTTAATCAGAGCTGCTTTGAATTCTATAACCAAAAGATGCCAAAGGTGCATTGAGTTTGGAGATGGACACTTCGAGCAATTGATTTAATTTATTTGTTTTTCATATAACTTTACTTGTTCGTGTACTTGAAAGTTGAGCTGACATGTTTGCTATGATAGTGAAAAATGTATACCAAATTTAAACAATTTGATGAAGTGGTTTTCCAGTTATTTAAAAAAATTGTTTCATTTTTGATCATTTCAACGCCCTGTATCTCATAAACGGTGACTTTCTGCGTCTATGTTGATAGAGCAAATATATTAATTTTTGTTTTTTAGTACTTTCCCGAAGTTTGTCTATTAAAATCTGGACCGCCCTTTGTTTTACAGATATTTTTCCCTATTTCAATGTTTTGTTTACTTAGATAATATGTCTCATAACTCGTAAACCATTCACTTTTCGACAAAAATAAAAGACTTTTTCATCCGGAATGTTTCAGGCCGTTATAAAATGTATTCATATTACCAATTAATTCAGTGGCGTAGAAGTTTTACTTTAAATAAGAAAACTATGTCCTTGTTTCTCCGCCACTGGTTTTTGAATTTGGATTGTGTACATACAGAACTAGAAGAAATATTTGATATGTGTACCAAATTTGGATAGATGGTTGTTGTGCGTTGTCTTTGTCCATTCCCATCGTCTCCATCAGGTTAAGTCATCTCGTGGCATGGTGTACGGCGTGTAGTGCTGGACAAGTGACCGTTTTGATGAAGCGGTTTTTCAAATATTTCAAAAAATTGTTTTATTTTCGTTAATTTCAACGCCCTGTATCTCATAAACGGTGGCTTTCTGCACTTATGTTCATAGAGTAAAGTGATGTTAATTTCTGTTGTTTAGTAGGTTCCCAAAGTTTATCTATTAAATCTGGACCACCCTGTATATGCGTTTACTACATTAATGACTTTTTATCTTTTTTTCCCCTTATTTATTATAATTTTATAGAATTTTACGTTTTAATCCCGAATTAGATTAGATAGATTAGATCATTAGATCTTTTTTAAATTCATGACTGAAAAAATACGAACCGGTGTAAGTATTATTTCAGTGTAATGTTTAACATACAGGGTGTTAAAAAAAGAGTGTAAAATATTTAAGGAGGTAATAGTATGAAGCAGAAAAGTCTCAATAAATATGGGTCCGCAAAGTAACGGTTGCGGAGATATGGAATGTTTTATGTTTTTTAGCCCCTTTTTTTATTTTGCAAAAACGTTGTGTATTTTCTTATAATAGTTGGTTGATGTTTAGTGAAATAAACAGTACGTATTTGACAGTTGTTCTCAGTGCACAAGTTTTCTTTCGCTATGGCTGGTTACTCTAACGCAGAATTAACAGACATGCATTTCATGTATGGTCGTGCTAATGGGAACGCCACCGAAGCGCGACGTCTTTATGTTGACGCTTATCCAAATCGCCAGATTCCTTCACAACGCATGTTTGGAAGAATTCACCAAAGATTGCGTGATACCGGTTCCTTGAGCAAACAGTGCCATTTATCCGGAAGACCAAGGTCGGTATCCACTCCTAGAGCAGAAGAAGAAATTCTAGCACTGGTAGAGCAGAATCCAGGTACGAGTGTGCGGAGAATATCAGCCGAGGTAGGAATTAGTGGTCCTCTTGTTTGGAGAATCCTTCACGAGCAACTGCTTTATCCATACCATGTGCAACGAGTACAGGCCTTAAATCCAATAAATGATCATCAAGCACGTTTGGTTTTTTGCCGCTGGTTTCTACGTCATGATGCTGAAGACCCTCGTTTTCTTGCAAACATTCTTTTTACTGATGAGGCCGGGTTCACAAGAAATGGAGTGTTTAATTTTCACAATACGCATATTTGGGCCGACGAAAATCCTCATGCTCTAATAGAATCTGGACATCAGGCACGTTTTTCATTAAACATTTGGATGGGTATTGTAGGTGACAGGTTTCTAGGTCCTGTTGTTTTACCAAACCGATTAACAGGCGCTGCTTACCTCAACTTTCTGCAGAACACACTGTATGAGTTTTTGGAAGACATTCCTTTGAATCAGAGGCAACAAATGTGGTTCCAGCATGATGGTGCTCCAGCTCATTTTTCCATGGCCGTTAGAGAGCATTTACACCAAACTTTTCCACATAGATGGGTAGGAAGGGCCGGACCTGTTTTATGGCCTCCAAGATCGCCTGATCTGAACCCTCTAGATTTCTTTGTTTGGGGATATTTGAAGACATTAGTGTATGGTACTCCTGTAAATAGCCTGGAAGAGCTGCAGCTACGGATTAATCAAAAGTGTCAAGAAATCCAAACCAAGGAGGGTGTTTTCGAAAGAGTTCGAATATCGTTGAGACGAAGATGTCGTGCCTGCTTGGAAATGGACGGAGGGCACTTTGAACATCTTCTGTAACTTTGTTTTTTGTTTGTTAAAAGCTTCCTTTGTCGGTTTATTCCTAATAAAATAAAATGTTTGAAAAACGAATAGTGGTACATATCTCCGCAACCGTTACTTTGCGGACCCATGTTTATTAAGACTTTTCTGCTTATTTTGGTTCATACTGTTACCTCTTGAAATATTTTACACTCCTTTTTAACACCCTGTATGTACTATTCAATTTGTACGTGTCAAAAGTCAGAGTTTTACTTTATTAGTGCTTTTAATGGAGTTTGCGCGAATCATTCCGTAGAGTACTTAGATTAGATGCTTAGACAAATTGAATTGCTTTGTTGGGTTCTCCACTTCAGGCGCTGAAATTAAAGCAATACCGTACACCGGGTCATTCCGAATTCTGTTGGTGTTTCATACATCGCGCTCATCGGACACAAGTGAAACGGCATCTTCGTTTGATGCTACCACGTTATTACTTAAGGCCATCTCCCGCGGAACGTGCTCGCGTCAATGGCTCTATTCCGAGAGATAGAATAATGCGGAGTCCGTATGGCAGTGAGGACATGTAAACCCGGTGTTTCCGAGACACCACAGTGTTGTTATCTGGCACATTATGTCTTTTCTGTCACGTCCCGGAGATATGTTCGCGCCGCGGAGCTTTATTTTATATTGTGAACCGCTAAATCTTTGATAATAACGGAAAAGTCTGGGAACAAGTGGAACAGATAACATTTTATTGTTTCTTCACACTCGGCTGCGGCAACGGTGTCGGCGTGGAATTTTTGTTAAAGTCGCATTTGCATATTAATAGGTGTTCTGGTTCTCAGGTTGGAAACACATGCGAGTACATTTTTTTTTTTCGTAAAAAGTGGCAATTCAGTTCTGTTTCCGCTGCGTGTGGGAGATGATGGATGGAAGGCATGTGTTTTCCTTTTAGGAAGCGTTATTCAGAAGACTGAAGCATTGTCACGACCTCTCAGTTGTGATGATGACTTTATATGCCTTAGATCATTTGCTGCAGTAGTAAAACAATTTGTTGGCTTGTCAAAAGTTCTTAAAAGTAATGTGCAGAGGATGTTTTTAAATGAAGGAGCTACCAATAACCTTTAGTTGAAAATATGATAATTGGGAATAACATAACGGGAAAAATACCCTGAAATATTACTACGCTGTAATCATTTCTAAAAAACTATTCTTCTAATTCAACAAAAAATAATTTATTTTATTGCAGTAAAATTTTATTCAATTCTATAATTTACGCTCACTGTAAAAGACATTCCAAATAATCTTAATTTACAACAAGCATGTAACTTTTCTTAGAGAAAGTTAAGGATATTTTTTGGTAAAATTATAGTATAGTTCAACAAAGCTGTTGTATGTAATTTTGAGCAATGGTTGTTTCTGTTATGAAAGGGATCTGGCAGATCTAGTTATGATAATAGCACGCCACTGGAGCAGAAGGTACATGGCATAAGTACCTTGTTAACTGGCTTTAATCAGATCGCAATCTGCAAATCAACTAGATCATATTTTAATCCATATTTCATATTTTACTTCAAGACTTTCTGGTAGCATTTATACTCTTCATTTACACTCTGTATATCCGAGAAAACCTTGTTAAATTGTTTTCGTTTTTCGTTTAAAATTCAGGTAATTATTTATGGAAAAACACTCGGACACGTCGATTAGTTGCGGATTTTTTGACATAGGAAAATTGTATACAGAGTATCTCAAGAAGAACGGAAGAAGATAATGGTACGGTAATGGTACGGAAAAATTCTGAATACCTTTTGTATAACGCACCATATCTCTAAAATCAGCAGTTTTCGTAATAATGACGTTTGAAATTTGAAAATGGAAAAAAATTAATGTTTAATCATAAAACATTATTTAAATAACAATTGCTTTATAATAAATCATTACTCAATTAATCGTTTACTTCAATACGTTGAGGGTTGCTTTCCCTGTACAGCAAGAATAAAACGCTCTCTCAACGGTAATAATAAAGTATTTTTTTGAAAACTAAGTTGTATAGAAAAATACGTGTTGACGGGGTGAGTGTTTGTTGAAGAGTCCCCTGTGTGTGGAGTCGGTCGTAGGTATATTAGTACGCATCTGGTCGCCGGTGCCAGAAGACCCTTCCTGGAAGCTTGGTGAGTCCGGCGGCGCTCTTGACGTAATGCTTAAAATGGGTCACTTGCGAACATATGTACCCACAACGCAACGTTATTGTAGTCGAAGGATTGTTTGCCGTTGAACGTTTTCAGTTACCTCTGCTGGAATAAGTCTTATTTCCTGGCGTATTTTCTGGTTCAGGTCATCAAGATTATTTGGTCTATTATACATAAACTGTAGATTTCAGATAACGCCATAAGAAGAAATCTAAATCCGGTGACCTTGGTGGCCACTCAATACGACCTCTGCGGAAAGTTAAGTCAATAAATTGTCGAACTGCAATTGCAAAATGAGGAGGTGCCCCATCGTGTTGGGATCATATGTCATTATGAGGAGTAACTGGATCTTGTGGATTAGGAAACACAACACCTAAAGCGGGGATGAGTTCAAACTGAAGAAAGTTTAAGTAGCGTCCTCCATTTAAATTTTCTTCAAAAAAATAAGGTGCAAGAATTCGGTTTTAGACAATACCTGCCCAAACACAAACATTTATTTTTTGACGATGCTGTGTGTGACAGACTTGTATCCAACGAGAATTTTCAGTTGACCAGTACCGGCAGTTTTGTCTGTTTACGTGCCCATTTGAAACAAAAGTAGCCTCATCAGAAAAAATAATCTTTCGAGTGAAATCTAAATTTTGATTATTCAAAACTGCGTTCTTCGGCCAAAATTGTCTTATAATAGTTCATGTATTCGTATTAATTGAACCTTATAAGGATGATATTTATTTGCCACACAGATCCCGATGACAAATTACAATTCCTGGAGATTGGCCTAACAGCTACATGGAGATAATTTACAGTTTCTAGTTTAAATTCTTCTGCTGGTCTTTCTTTAGGTAAATCTCTGATGTGGCCGTGTTCAGCAAATTTCAATTCAATTTTGCCCACAGTAATTGGAGGTTGACCAGGATGAATTACATGAAATAAATCACACACTTCTTGTTGAGTAGGTACACACTCTGTCTCCAAAACCAATAATCATACTTCAATACGTTCTTTCTCAGATAAATGCATTTTTAAAACGAAACGTAAAACTCGCAAAATGACACTGACAAACTAAACGCCGGTGATAGTCTGGTTCTTATTGTCACAAAATAGTACATCAAAATGAAAAACGATTAATACGAAGAAAATTGTTTTGTTTAAGATAAAATTTGGCATAACAGGCTGTTTTTGTTGGCTTTTAAAAAAATATTCAAGGTTGTTCAATTTAAACATTTTATTTAATTACTTGTGTGTATTTCAAAATATAAATTTTCAAACGTCATTATTACGCAAACCGCTGAATTTAGAGATATAGTATGTTATACAAAAAGTGTCCAGAATTTACCGTACAATTAAAAAATGGTATAATATATAGGGTGTTCCATTAAAATAAAATCAATGATAACTGCAATGTTCTTGTTGAGACACCCTACAATTTTCTTATATCAAAATACTAATCGACGTGTCAGAGCGTTTTTTCCACAAAATAATTACCTGAATTTTAAACGAATTTGTTCCTTTCATCATGAACGAACTGTATTTTTTATTTTTTCTTGTTTTCTATTTTTTTTGTATTCTGTATTACTTCACAATTTTTGATAAAAATATTTATCTTTAACAACTAAACATTTTAAAACTTAACCAGTGAATTATAAATTATTATTAACTATACAGCGCCACAAAAAAAAATGTCAGCTGGGCCATGAATCAGACCAGTGTATCCAATAGTATTGGATTTAAAGCCAAAATTCTGGATCAGGAAAAGACTACCACGTGCCTTCAGTGTAGATACAAAGAGAAATAGAAGAGTTTCGTGGTTATACATCATCGGTACACATCCAGGGTTATCAGATTCCGAGGTTGATTACGGGGTTATGAAGCTCAGTGGTTATGGGGGTTTTCCAGTCACAGAACTACGCAAATCAGTTTGGAACCTCGAAAATCGATTTCTAGGGGAGCGTCTTGATGTTAAGGTCAAAACACGAACTAGTACGGGAATTTATACTCTGAGTCAGAGGTTCAAAGTACCATAGGATACCCTGACTACAGTTCACTTTTTTCTGACACTGTGTTATTAACTTAATACCTATTATACGAATATGGGATAAAAAGTTTTCGGTCAGATTTAGAAAAAAAACAAGTTATTAACTATCTGTTTTTTGCAAAAAGAACAGAGACATAATTTATAACATTATTTGGAAATCAGATTTATGACGATGATTATTATACTCCAAGACATCTCTAGTATCAAAATTCCCTGCATCTATTTATCATTGAGATGTAAACATCTGTTTTTCGTCAATTATCTTAAATCCGGGCTATTAACCTGATACACAGTTGGAGATTGTAAATTTAAAGCATATGGATATGTTGCAAGTGATGTAAAAAATATAAAACCAAGTTTGAAACTGGTAACTTCATGATGTCATCACCCGAAAATAGTCTACATTTTGTGGAAAAAATAAATCTTTAACGTGTTAATTGAATATAGTTTAGATTTCGCACCTACAACGGTTTTATAGAAATGTCTGCCTTAATTTTTTGTCACTAGGAGTCAGTAGAAAATGTAACGCTCTTCACTTATTTCTTATAAAAAATAGTTAAAAATAGCCATGAAAGAATAGACCATCTAGAAAGTTTTAAAATCGTCGCAGTAAAAAAATTAATTTTCTCTGCAGAATTCGAAGGCCTAATTCCTAATTCATTTAGAAAGTGTCTTTTTACACCAAAAATTTAGCTCAACATCTTATAGTGGTTGCAGGAAAATAAAGAAATATTCCCATACACTTGGCAAAACCGGTAAATTCACTTGACGCCTTTCAAAGAAAAATAATATGTACAAAACGCTTGTAGCGATATTGTTGCCAACAGGAACATTCGTGATTATTCCGTGCCGCAAATGATAATTATTAGGCATTCCTGTTCAGATATGCGTGTAAAAATCCGGCCTCACGAAATTGGCTGTCACTGTTAATTTTTCTCATTTGTCTTTAGAGAGCGTTAATTCGCAATTTTACACAGGTAAATTGGCATCGGTTATTATGTAATAAACTATTTTAGAATGTGTATGTTTAGTGCTAGGGGACTAATCCAGTTTAGTGTTTTATAAGAAGCTGATTTTATTTACTGAAATGGATATTGTTTTTATGAAATATACACTATACCGGCAGACAAATAAAAAACTCGAGTACAAAGATGTAGACTCTGGTAGCGCTACTCAATTGGTGCGAATAATCGATAAAACACACTCCTAGTCAAAGTTTGGCTACTAATATTTAGGGTTGGCCATTTTAATTAATACAATACAATATCAGACACACAAAAAAGTCAAAACCAAAAGATCTGACATATCACTTTCGACGTATTTTGATGAGCTGAAAATGATACCGTCGCCGTCGTCAGAATTTATGCACAACCGGCTAGTACCTTGAAAACTCTATATTTAGGGTGAAAATGGACTCAATTTAGCCAAAGAATTTGCCTTCGTTTTGCTCAGACTACTTAGATTATGTAGAATCTTTGTTTCTAGAGTATCTTACTCTTTTGTTTTCAAACGACCTGCGAAGAGGATGTTTTTTTCGTCTTTAGTTTCCGGTATACCGCGCTAAAGATTCCAATAATAGCCAGCCAGCAACATATTTACGTTCCATCTTCTTTGATGTCGTCCATTTCTTTTAGGTCCTGATGGAACCTTTCGAATTAGGTATGGATACGTTTTAACAAAAAATTGTGTTGATTTTGAGTAAAAAAAATCATTTTTATTTACGGTGTGAATTAATAAATACTAAAGTATTATGTTTTCTTAAAAATTTGCACATTTTCTGAAAGGGTGCTTCCAAAACTGACATTTACTTCAAATACTTCGCACTATTTCTTCTAAATCATTTTCTAGTACTTCTTTAATAAATTTCTGAAACTCATAGATGGATAACTATTTAGGAAGACAACAATTATTTTAAAGTTTAAAAAAGGAACAAACCTTATGGGTTTGAGTTCCTGTCCATTCGTCTGAATTTTTCATATGTTGTACTTTCTATTTTTCTATTTCCACCCTGAAACACCCTCCAAATAGGGATGGAAAATTACCCACCTGTTTTTTTATATCATCTGTAGGGCTAAGGGCATGTATAGAAATATCCTCGAATCTTTTCCATCCCGAAACACCCCTAAAATAGGGATTGAAAAACCAAAACTTTATATCTCGTGTTGTTACGTGATTAGTCATATCTCACTACCTTGCATCCTTAGTCCGAAACTCGACGATATAAATTACCCTGTATACATATATCCCCTATATTGGGGGTGTTTCGGGGTAGAAATGATTCAAATAATTTCCCACGCATGCTTCTGGCCGTATAGAATGACTCACAAAAAAAAAGTGGATAATCTCATAACATGAGATATAAATATTTTAGTTTTTCTACCCCTATTTGGAGGGTGTTTCGGGGTGGAAATGGCTCGAGGATTTTTCAACACATGCTCTTAGCCGTACAGAATGATTCGTGAAAAAAAATAGGTGGATAATCTCATAACAATCTGAGATATAAATGTTTTAGTTTTTCTGCCCCTATTTTAGGGATATTTCGGAATGAAAGTGCCTTGAGAATTTCTACATATGTGCTCTTAGCCATATAGAATGATTGACCATGTCCAACAAACAATAATCCAATTACACTTTCTGACTATCGGCCTATTACTATCCTGCCTACTTTGTCCAAAGTATTAGAAAGAATTATTAAAGATCAGCTTAATGCTTATTTAAACGAAAATCATATTTTACCTGTTATTCGATCTGGTTTTAGGACATTGCACAGGACTACAACTGCTTTACTTAATGTTACGGATGATATATTTCGAGCAAATGTTTAGTTTCTCTACATGTTTAATATTGCTAGACTTCAGTAGGGCTTTTGATACTATTGATCATTATTAATTAAAAAATTAAAATATTTTGGAGTTGGCAAGGTTGTATTTTCCTTTTTTCGAGTTTTCTTTCTAATCGGCGCCAAAGAGTTTGTTTGAGAAATTTGTACTCCTGTTTTCGAGATGTTAAACAAGGGGTGCCTCAAGGTAGTATTTTGGGACCTACATTGTTTTAAGTATATACGGCAGATTTTTTCTCTTTTCTCAGTTACTGTAAAATACATCAGTATGCTGACGACAATTATACTTTCCTTTCGCATATGACATATAAATATTTTAGTATTTCAACCCTAATTTAAGGCGTGTGTCGGGGTGGTGTTGTACTGATTTCCATTCCAGTTACATATTATGAACACTCAAATTGATACAAACCCGATAAATAACACAAGAAAGGATAATAATAATTTTCAAAAGTGCTCGTTTCCGTTTTCAGGTTCATGGAAATATTCCATTTTTTGAGACTTTCGATATCTCGAAAACTGTTCATTTCCGGACTTTGGGCCTATGAACACTTTTGATCAGAAGAGTTCAAAGTACAACATATCAAAAATTCAGATGAATCGACCGGAAACTCAAACCCATAAGGTTTGTGCGGGGTTCTTTCCGAATGACTGAATTATGGCATAGCATAGATACAAAATTTTGTTTATGTTATCACTTCTTCCATTCTCTACTCTTTATTATATCTTTATATCAGTAATAGTAGAAATGGAATCGAAGCACCCACGCTAAATTTTATTAATTCTATTTTTCCGGTCTCTTCCATTACAATGTACGTAGTTACATAAACTCTAATTAAACTGAAAGAAAAAGTTCACTATCAGCCAAAGGAATCTCGCAGCCTACTTGTATCTCGCTTATTTGACAGGACCAAATTGACAAACGAACAACAAATCTGCCTCCACCTCCCTGAAATCCGAGAGTGAAAGGTATTTAACGGCTCGCCCGCAGTCTTTGGCACGTGAAGCAGCGACTGAGATGTCGTTATTACCAGAGATCGCAGTTTATCAAATGATTATTAGAGTGGCAGGACATGAGACTTTCTTTGCCCGCGGCCTGGCGAATACTTCACCGGCACCGGCCGCTGGATGAATTAGAGCAAATAAAACCAATTTTGTCGCAAGATTCGAATTCCTCCGCTACTCTTTTCTGTTCGGCTCGGGCTAGTTCTAATTTATTCGTTTTGTAATACGGCTATTAAAGGAAATGATACATCAATTATAATAATGCATTATTTAAGCATGTCGGCTGGTTAAATATTTGCAATTTAAATGGTTCTTGGTTTATTAGCAACCTTCATAATAATACCGAGAGATCCAGAATGATTGATGGCGCCGCTACTTACAAATATTTTATGTGCCGCTCTCCTATTATTTTCGCTATTCCTAGTTGGCAAAACTGACAGTGATTCGCTTAGTTTAGTGGTGGGTTAAGTGCAGTGGAAATAGGGTGGCATATTCATTTTAATCACAAAAATACAACACAAAAAGCAGAATGTTTCGCCCTAAGACATTTCAGAAGATATTTTTTACATTACTCGTATATATAGGTAATAATACACAATAATATGAAACTTTTTATTTAAAATAATTTGTTCTTCAACCTGGTGAAGTTTCCCGGTTAAAATTTGGATCAATTTGTATATTCACTGTATGGTAAAATTATCTCAATTATCATATTCGGTGCATTTCTTCGGAACGATATACAGGATGTTAAAAAAAGAGAGTAAAATATTTCAGGAGGTAATAGTATGAACCAAAATAAGCAGAAAAGTCTTAATAAACATGGGTCCGCAAAGTAACGGTTGCGGAGATATGGACCACTATTCGTTTTTCAAACATTTTATTTTATTAGGAATAAACCGACAAAGGAAGCTTTTAACAAACAAAAAACAAAGTTACAGAAGATGTTCAAAGTGCCCTCCGTCCATTTCCAAGCAGGCACGACATCTTCGTCTCAACGATATTCGAACTCTTTCGAAAACACCCTCCTTGGTTTGGATTTCTTGACACTTTTGATTAATCCGTAGCTGCAGCTCTTCCAGGCTATTTACAGGAGTACCATACACTAATGTCTTCAAATATCCCCAAACAAAGAAATCTAGAGGGTTCAGATCAGGCGATCTTGGAGGCCATAAAACAGGTCCGGCCCTTCCTACCCATCTATGTGGAAAAGTTTGGTGTAAATGCTCTCTAACGGCCATGGAAAAATGAGCTGGAGCACCATCATGCTGGAACCACATTTGTTGCC
>NW_019416288.1:713305-715756 GCF_000390285.2 Anoplophora glabripennis
CTTCACCCGTCTTCATCAACGTCTTAGTGAAACTGGAAGTTTTCGAAAACTTACCGCAGGAAACGGGCGACCCCGCACAGCAATAACCCTACAATTGGAGGAAGATGTACTTCATGAAATTGAGGACACTCCAACAACAAGTACCAGACAGATTGCTAGAAACTTAAATGCAAGTCGTTCTACAATTTTCAGGATTTAAAAAAATAATCTTCTATACCCTTATCACATCCAACGGGTTCAGGCACTTTTACCGACTGATTTTTCGTTAAGATTAGATTTATGTCGATAGATACGACAAAAAAATTGGGGAAAATCCTCAATTTTTAGCAGAAGTACCTACTATTCACGGATGAGGCGAATTTTTCTAGAAAAGCCATAATGAACTTCCATAATAATCATGTATGGGCGGACGAGAACCCAAATGCAATATTAGAAGGCCGTCATCAACACCAGTTTTCACTTAATGTATGGGTCGGAATTGTGGGAGACCACTTAATAAGGCCCATTTTTTTTACCACCGAGGCTCACTGGAGATGTTTATCGCCGTTTTCTTGAGGATGAATTAACCGTACTTTTGGAAGACATCCCATTGCCGTTAAGGTTGCAAATGCATTTTATGCACGATGGTGCTCCACCCCATTTCAGTTTAGCTGCACGTGAATATTTGAACAGTATCTACCCAAATCGCTGGATAGGTCGAGGAGGCACTCAACCCTAGCCCCTCAGGTCTCCCGACTTAAATTCATTGGATTTTTTCCTTTGGGGTCACCTCAAACATTTGATTTATACGACTCCAGTGCAAACCATAGACGAATTAAGAAACCGCATTGTCGCATCCTGTGAAACAATTAGACACACAGCAGGAATATTTGAACGGGTTCGCCAATCAATGTGTCGTAGGATAGATGCCTGTATTAGAGTTGAATGTGCACATTTTCAACAACTGTGGTAACGCCTGTGTATGTATAGTATTTTTCATATCATTGCTGTTTGTTAAATATTTTTTCTTATGTTTCTGTTAATATTAATAATTTAAAGAAAAACATTATTTAGTGAGTTGTTGTTTTTCAGCTTGTTACATTGTTTTTCCTTTAAATGTATCGTTAACGTTGATTAGTAAATAACAAACATTGAATTTCTATTTTTGTTTTCTACTTCTCTTAAGAATGTGCATATGAAAGGATATTAATTTTTTGCTCGAAAACGAAGCAAGATATCAAAAATGTAAAGAGACAAAAAAGTTGTATTTTTTATCGCATAATTAGAAAAACATATGACACCTAAGAAAAAGCAGTGACGTCTCATATGTTTACTTATTAATATCAACAGGAGTAGTTGCCCTAAATATAGACACCTGTAGGAAACAAATAAACGATCTTCTTTGAGATATTTACTTTTAAAAAGTCATCATTTAAGGTACGCCAAAAGACCGCTGGCGGCGGTCACGTCTTCCCTAATAATTAATGACCGAAGCGGTCATCGATAGCAGGGCCACATCTATCAAGCTAGCGGTGCTACCATGGCCTACTAGACTTGGTTCATGCACTAGGAAATTTGATCGCAGAACTTGTTTCTCATTCGTTTGTTCTTATTGGTCACTTGCGATTACATCGTTGGCAATAACGCGGATGGAAAGCGGGAGGCCCAGAAGCAAAAAATCACTTTTGAATTGGTTCACGTTTGTAGTAAAATTAATTAGTTTGTGATTCGTTATCTCAGTGTGCGATAGTGTTGCACCTCTGTAATTGGAAAAGTTTAGGCGACGCGATTTTACTCAAATATTGAAATTTTCTGCCGAATTTATTATTAGCTATTACGCGATTTTACTCAAATATTGATATTTTCTGCCGAATTTATTATTAGCTATTACTGCAGATAAAAAATGAACTATGCAGGTTGTTTTCGTGGATGTAATAAAATTGCAATGTCACCAGAGACTTAAAAATGATTAAATTAATTCGGAGTTGCATAATTAAAATTGACAATTTTTTGGAGAGAAGGTATTAAATGAAAATATTTCCTTTAGTATTTATAAAAAATGTATACAGGGTGTTGTAAAATTTTAACTAGTGTAAAAAAATTCAAAAAATGTTTTAATACTTTCAAATAATTATTATTCTCATATATTTTACATGTTTTTAGGTAGTTTATTCGATTCAACGCTTTAAATTAATTTTAGGACAGAAGGAATATGGGATGAAGTATTAAACTGTTGTATACTCTGTATGAGTTAAAAACATATGTCATTAAGTTTTCAGAAATTTTTTTGGATAACTGTAATTACAAGCTAAGGTTCTAATGTAAACATACATAAAACATACTTTTAAGCATTAAAAATGATGACAAATCGCTCCCAAAACTGTCCAGTTTATTTTCTTAGCAACGATGCACCCGTATTTTCTTGTATTACATGAGAATTTGCACTATAACTCTTCCACCTTAAGAATGAAG
>NW_019416288.1:717002-719020 GCF_000390285.2 Anoplophora glabripennis
AGAGTAACCAGCCATAGCGAAAGAAAACTTGTGCACTGAGAACAACTGTCAAATACGTACTGTTTATTTCACTAATCATCAACCAACTATTATAAGAAAATACACAACGTTTTTGCAAAATAAAAAAAGGGGCTAAAAAACATAAAACATTCCATATCTCCGGAATCGTTACTTTGCGGACCCATGTTTATTGAGACTTTTCTGCTTATTTTGGTTTACCTCCTTAAATATTTTATACTCTTTTTTTAACACCCTGTATACGTATACAAATATTTATATACAGGGTGTCCCAGTAATATTGCGAAAAATTTCAGGGGGAGTTTCCTTGATCAAAAATAAGAAAGAAAGTTCCTATAAACCTATGTCCGAAAATGCTTCGTTTCGGAGATACAGGGTGTTGAAATTTAGAGAAAATTTTTAAGAAGGTTTTTACTAATATCGGGAGAACTCTAATTCCGATTTTTTTTGAAATTTGGTATGTTTGTTTATAAAAACGGTAGACGTCTTCTGACGTAATTTGATTTATTTTATCTAGCGGCGTCCGGGGACTTACTCCTGTTGATATTAATAAGTACATACATACATATGAGAATTCACTGCTTTTTCTTAGGTGTCATATATTTTTCTAATTATGCGATAAAAAATAAAACTTTTCTGTCTCTTTACTTATTTTGATATCTTGCTTCGTATTCCAGCAAAAAATTAATAGCTTAAGTGTGCGATTTTAATAAGTACTTGAACTGTGTAGTTGTCAATTCCTGCTTGTCAAAATGAATTACACAAATACTGAAATGTGCAATGTATGCATTTTCTTTATGACCTTGCTAACGGTAATGCATTAGCCGCCAGGCGCCTCTATGAACTCTAATCATATAATTCCTCATCATACTATCTTCACCCGTCTTCATCGACGTCTTAGTGAAACTGGAAGTTTTCGAAAACTTACCGCAGGAAACGGGCGACCCCGCACAGCAATAACCCTACAATTGGAGGAAGAAGTACTTCATAAAATTGAGGAAACTCCGACAAGTACCAGACAGATTGCTAGAAACTTAAATGCAGGTCGTACTACAATATTCAGGATTTTAAAAAATAATCTTCTATACCCTTATCACATCCAACGGGTTCAGGCACTTTTACCGACTGATTTTCCGTTAAGATTAGATTTATGTCGATGGATATGACAAAAAAATGGGGAAAATCCGCAATTTTTAGCAGAAGGACTATTCACGGATGAAGCGAATTTTTCTAGAAAAGCCATAACGAACTTCCATAATAATCATGTATGGGTGGAAGAGAACTCAAATGCAATATTAGAAGGCTGTCATCAACACCAGTTTTCACTTAATGTATGGGTCGGAATTGTGGGAGACCACTTAATAGGCCCATTTTTTTTTTACCATCGAGGCTTACTGGAGATGTTTGTCGCCGTTTTCTTGAGGATGAATTGCCCGTACTTTTGGAAGACATCCCATTGCCATTAAGGTTGCAAATGTATTTTATGCACGATGGTGCTCCACCCCATTTCAGTTTAGCTGCACGTGAATATTTGAACAATATCTACCCAAATCGCTGGATAGATCGCGGAGGCATCAAACATTCGGTTTATACGACTCCAGTGCAAGCCACAGACGAATTAAGAAAACGCATTGTCGCATCCTGCGAAAGAATTAGACACACAGCCGGAATATTTGAACGGGTTCGCCAATCAATGTGTCGTAGGATAGATGTCTGTATTAGAGTTGAAGGTGTACATTTTCAACAACTGTTGTAACGCCTGTGTATGTAAAGTATTTTTCATATCATTGCCGTTTGTTAAATATTTTTTCTTATGTTTCTGTTAATATTAATTATTTAAAAAAATATTATTTAGTGAGTTATTGTTTCTCAGCTTGTTACATTGTTTTTCCTTCAAATGTATTGTTAAAGTTGATTAGTAAATAACTAAAACATTGAATTTCTATTTTTGTTTTCTACTTCCCTTAAGAATGTGCATATGAAAGGATATTAATTTTTTG
>NW_019416288.1:720904-739201 GCF_000390285.2 Anoplophora glabripennis
TGGAATATATGAAGTCTATAACACCTAATAATAAATATAATTCATTATAACCTTTATTTCATAGATGCATAAGGTGTATTAAGCACCTTCCAGTTAAACTGATTGAATAATGAGTATGGAGATGATTGCTTTTTTTTAATAAAAGTTGTATATTGGTTATAAAAGTTTTAATATGCGCTATACACATTATTCTAGATAAACAGTTTAATAAGCCCGTTTCTTTCAGTGTAGTCCCTACAATTACTATTGTTGCGACATTGTGTTTTTCTTTGAAAATCCATTTCCGAGAAGTTTTGATCTTGCAGGTTTTTTTATGTATTTAGCGCTTTAGATGATATTTCACAAAAAGAAGACTTAAAACATTCGCACATTTTTAATATTATCAAAGTTATATAGGTTTTTTTTCCTTTAATTAATAAGTTTGGTAACTGATGAAGGCGTATTAATATTAAAATATATATGTTTTTATTTATTTCAGTGCATTTAAGGCAGTTTATTTAACTTAAACTATTTTCAAACTTATAATATTTTAGATGTAAAATTATAAGAAGTTGTGTATTACCCTACATAGATAATAAAATAACTAAGCAATTTAAAATTTAAACTGTGAAGTTATTATACCGTACGCGGCTAAAGTATGGAATAAATTCAGCTTTACATTTAAATTAATCTGGGTGGAACATATTTATCCACACTCACAGTATCCACAAGTGGTCAGAAGAAAACGTTAACAGGTTTTCAGGGTTAACATAATCAATTATTTATTTCGTTAAGACACGTTTTAGAATTTTTAAAGAAGTATAGAATGGTAAAAGATTTTTTGGGAGTTGAAAAGTAAACTTTTGCTTTTATAACATTTAAAGACGATCATCTCTTGGGTGTTAATTATAATTTCTAATATTATTCAAACGTATGTAATAAAATCAATTTTTCAAAACGTTTCATTTCTTAATACGTTGTTTGTTTTACAATTAGATAGTATTGTTAAATTTCTGTTCTGAATAAAAAAAAATCTACTAATATCGTAATACTATTGGACGTGAAACATACACATGATATAAACCTTGAAACAAAATAGAAAATATATCGCCTTCAATTCCGCATAGGTATGCCCATTCTACCTTGGTCGTAGCTTAATGCAAATACGTTGTATTTCTAATTCAGCACTGATAGTACTAATGTCACCGAAGATATCTACATAAGTATGAAGCTGTTCACATTAAAAACAGTCTAGTCAATGTTGACAACTATGGGTTTATTATTTCCTCTATTTTTGTTATTCACGTTCACTTAAGTGGTCATGAAATATTTCACAAGTGATTAAGCTCAGAGATAGCGTGGTGTTTGTTCGAGGAAATTTTTTTACGCTTGTCCGAATTTCGTCAGCAGAACAATACAGTTCTGGTTTTGTAAAAAAAAATCACAATACTGTTTGTTGCGGTCAAAATATCAACACAGTAGTTACGGCATTTGTAGAACTATTAGTAAGTATTTTTCTGATATTGTAGTAGGTATGCTGTGTTTAGTAAAACATCAAGTTTGTTTGAATGAATGTTTTTCTATACTTAGTATGTTTCTTCTTTTGACTAATAAAAGATCTCAGAGGCTTTTCAAATATGAGGAATGATACCTTTACATATCTATGCAGGTACATAAATTGATTAGACATGTATCAGTTTGAAAAGTAAACAGAAAATACCCAAATAATACATTAACAGGAAGGTTAGATTGAAGAGACTTCAACGGTTGCACAAGCAGGAAACTTTTAGTCGTTTGAACAAATTTAATGAAATTGGTATGAATGAAAGCAGTAAAGATACGGAGTAAATACAGTGAGTTAAATAATAGAATCATTCAATATTGAAGATTTTGATAATTTTACTCAATTGTGATAATATTTAAACTAAAACTCAAATTTCACTCAAATATATGTAGGGTTTAGCATATAAACTCGTATTCCGTGCACTTGTAGTTAAATCGGAGTAAATATCGTCATTATTGAGGACCACCCCATTCTATGGTTGTCGTGTGTTGTCTTTGTCTATTTTCATCGTCCCCATTAGGTTATCTCGTGGCGAAGTGTATGGCGTGTAGTACTACAAGTGTCCATTAAGCTGATTATTTTAGTGAAAATTATGTTTAAATGTAGCGGTTTGATTACAATAATATTACAATAATTAAAAATAATATATTGAGTATTGATAAATATTTGGTTAAATAAACGGATAGTTAAATTGTTACCTATAATTACATGTCAGTAACGTACAATATAGTTTATGGCAATCTATTCGTCCGATCAGTTAACCAGTTCCTTTAATCGAGTCCTAAAATATTTCCTTGAATTTATAAAATTATTTTAATCATAAGTTTTGTAAAAATATCAACATTGAGATACGACGTTCAAGTTTCATATCTGGACTACTATTAACATTAGAAACAACTTCTTTCAGTATTTTTTTTAAATTCCTATTAAAAAACTAATAGTTTATTCCTGTCACAAATCCACGTTTCCTTATTTTACCACTCTGTATGTTATTTTAAATATCTGAGTATGGCTAATGATTTTTCAAGATAAGAAAAACTTTTTATGAAGAATGACTTTTTTCCTTAAATTGCGAAATAAGGAAACTTCATCCGTTGACACACTGTATATAAATTTTAGAATTGACGATTATGGCAGATGATATCATCAATTGTGTGTCTGTAATAAATGTCTTTTATTAATGATTTAATAAATAATTAACGAAGTATTTTATGGATACAAAGAATTGATTAAATTTTGAGGTAGCAGCTTGCCTTGTAATAAAAATGTGTTTAAACATAGCGTAGTGTTTGCTCGAGGATGTTTATTCGAATTTCATCAATAGAACAAAAACCATTCTGTTTGTGTAAAAAATTCTATAGTGTTTATTGCGGTAAAAAAAAATACAAGTTGTTACGGCACTTGTAGCACTTACTATTACTCTGTAAAAAAAATTCACTCAAATTTCACTCAATTTTACTCAATAATGTATCAATTTCTGTCCACACCCGATTGAGTGAAATTTTCATTCTATTAGTACTTATGAGTACAACTGAGTAAAATTATTGCATCACAAATGAGTGAGTTTTACTCAAATCCGAGTTACTGCTATCAATTGGGCGACTTTTGACTCTATTCTATGTATATAAAACCAATTTAGAGTTGACTTTTTCTCTAATATAATTTTAAATTGAGTCATTTTTTACTCATGCTTGGTTTTTAATTAACTAAATATTGAGTGCAAAAATAAATCACTCATAAATTAACGATTAATTAGGATATACAGTTTTGAAATTAATTCATTTCGCGAGGCCTCCTCCAGTCCTGGCTGAGACCCGCCAGCTGAGACTCGCCGCTGCCGGCTAAACCCTGTTCTCCTGGCGATAACGCTTTTCTGGAGCATTTAACGAACCCCTATCAACTGTGGTCGAAACTACAGAAGCAATATGTAAGTGGTGCCATCTTCACGGCGCCATTCAAATTACTTGAAATTAATATATACATTTAAACTCACTCAGTGATGAGGACATTTACTCTGATTTATGTACAAGTGCGCCAAATACGAGTTTATCAGAAGAATTTATTTAAGGAGTACCTATATTTGAGCGAAAGTACTCAGTTTTAGTTTAAGTATAATCACAAATGAGTAAAATCATCAAAGTGCCCAATATTGAGTGAAAATAAACTCAATAATTTCACTCAATGGATTTACTCTGAAAATTTATTGCTTTCACTCGCACCAATTTTTTTACAGTGTAGTAGACAGGTTATTATCTGATGCAATTTTTAACAAAATGTTAAGAAATTGGTTCGAAGAATATTCAAATAAAGAAAACAGTACCTACTTTACTATCAAAGCGTGCAATTTTTAACGAAATACAGAGAAATTTGTCAGAAAACATGTGAATTAATGAATATTTTTCATTCTTGTGTAGGCATATAAATCGATTAAACATGTATCAATACGAAAATCAAAATGCGTAAATACCTAACGAAGGAAATTATCTGCTAAAGCATAGAGACTTCAACGGTTACACAGGAAGGAAACCTTCAGTCCTATTAAAATTTGAATCAAATTCATTGATTACGAACAGATGGTGTCATGAATTATGTGTTTACAGTAAATACTTTCTTGTTGTTTATGATTGATTTATTAATTATCACGAAGTATTTCGTAAATAGGTATAGTAATTATTTAATTGAATCTACAGATACCTCACCTCAATTCTTTTATGTCGTCAGCTTTACCATAAAAATGTACTTACTTCTTTCATATGAATCATTTACGAATAACTCACCTGTAACAAAAAAAATACTAGATTAATATTTATTTAAAAAAGTTTTTCACTTAAAAAGTGATGTATTTTCGTAACGCATTTTTAAATTTTGATATTTTCAAAAATTATAACTCCGCAAAGATAGTAAAACGTCTTCTTTAGTGTTTAAGTAGCCTATATATTACGTTTTCATCTAGTTCTCGGTTAATCACCAACGCCTAATGATTTCTGCAACCGAAGATGACTTAAGACCAAATAAAGACACTGTCGGCCATATCTCAGTCGGTATACACACTTATTGCTCGACACATAATTAAGTCAGTAAATTGACTTGAATCCCACGATGTAAAAAATAAGGTCAGAACAGAAAACACATAAATTACGTATATATTCTCCTATTTTGTACAGTTTCCTTCGCTGTGTTCCGAGTCTAGTCGCGTTTTACACTTTTTTATTGAAACCCGACCGTTCTCACTCTATAAAGGAGACGGTAAAATTGCTGTGTTGACACGGTGCTGGGAGCTCTGCCGTGTTCGCTTTTAATTTGATCAAGTCGTTATAATCGCATTGTAATTATTGGTTATAAGGCTAGAAACGGCACCAACAAACAGGCTAACGATGTCCAGGAGGTTCGCTTTACGGTCTGTTCACGGTGGAAAAACGGCATGTGCCAGTTTTATTTTGTGTTTGTGGGAAGTTTCCCACTGCCGAATTGTGTAGGATTATCTTTAACAAATGAGGATTCGAAAACATTGTTTTGTTGCAAAATTTTAAAATTATGAATTGCAGAGGTCTATGGTGCCACTGGATTTAAAGTTGGTGACAGTAGCTTAAAATAGAGCTGATTTGTGATGATTAAGAAAAGTTCAATAAAAATAAGTAAAAACCACCTTTCAAAAAAAAAAAACCGAGGTCAAAATATCTAATTTCGTCTGTTTTGGCACTAAGAAAGTTAACAGAAAAATAATCTGTCACAATTTGGATAACTGTATCAGGATTAATTTGCTAAGGAGAATTATCCTGGACTTTTTTGGAAATATAATAAATGAGAAATAAAATAGACCGTTTCAAGTCGATAGCATTAACTGCTTTCGGAGTCCTACTCATTTTGTAGTATTTTGTATTTTGTAAAAATGTATTTTATATAATTGTAATCTGCCAAATGATCTTTAATTAGGTACATTGTCAGAACAAAAAATTCAGTCACAAACTATTGTCTCAAAATATTAGATACCTCTTTTCTTATAAACGAACACCTTTTTATAAAGTGTTTTTAATGATTGTTAGTTGTTAACAGCAACAAAAATGTTATGATGAATTCTTTAGTTAACAAGGGTCATTTAAATATATATTTTTTTGTAATTCATATAAACATAGGTCGTGGAAGGCTTATTTTTGAAGATACTGTGTATTTATAAGTATTAAAACAAATATCTCATTTTTTTAAATATCACATAAAATGTTTGAAGTAGACTGATAAAACTTAAGATGAGGACTTAACTAATTATGGGCAAACATGATGGGATTCTGCTTAAATTTAAACTGTTCTCTGTTCTGTATTCATTTTACATGTCTAACATCGTACACTGAGATGCACAAAGTAAACACATACACTGCTAAAAAGTAGTAATACGTAATTCTTTGCAAAACATTTGAACAACAAAAATAATTATTTTAAAACATAAATTAGTTTTATTTGCAATTAGTAACGTATCTACATATCAATATTGGCTCATTCGTCCACATTGATATCATCAAAAAAAATATAATGACTTTAAAATAATACGTCATTTTCGTAAAAAGCAATTTGTTTTCATTAAATTATTTATCTTTAATTTCGCTTTGTAAAAGTTGATTTAAAAAGTATATACATATTTACAATTAGTAGCGTATCAGTTAATATTAAATAAATCACGTGAAAATTTATTTTTTTTTAGAAATAATAGAATGTTGTTTTTAAAATTTGCAGTTTCGACCTCAGTCATATCAAAAAAATATGGTGACTTTAAAATAACACGTCGCTAAGACATACAGCAATCTGTTTTACTAAATTATTTTCCATTGTAAATTCGTAAAACGTAGGTTGATGAATTGGCAACACTGATTACCTCTAAAAACTAACCCCCACAGTAAAACATTTTTCAAGAATTTGATAGATTCTACGTTTTTAAAACTAAATAACTAAGGAATGGTTGATCTGTTAGAAGGCTATCCGATAAGATATATTTGATGAATATCCCGAAGTTTCTGAGGTGGAAAGGAAACTTTATTAATTGCTTCGTTGTCGAATTTGTATGCAATTTGACAGCTTGTGGCAGAGATGATAGTAGAATTGTTATTTCTACATCACTAAATATTGTGGAAATTGGATAAATACATTTAATTTCGATTGGTGTTTCTAAGAAACGAGCCATTTTTGAGAAAATACTTTTTAAACTTAAAGTAAGTTTTCGATATACATATTCGAACAAATCGAAAATATAGTCGTTTAACAAATAGAAATCTAGGAATTATTCCAAGGTTTATTTTATACTAAAAGAAAAAAATTATAATTATTCAAAATAGCTCCATTTTAGAATAACATGCAGCACATCTTTTTTCTTAGAAACACCAACTGAAGTTAAATGCACTTAATCAATTCGCCCAATATTCAGTGGCGTCCAAATTTCGGGAGAAATGACAGTATCTCCCAGCGTCTGTGCTGTTTACAATGTGATAATTGTCTAAATTTCAACACCCTGTATCTCGAAAATGAAGCTGTCAACGATGTATGTTTATATACATACTCAGGTGTTGTTATAGAATGTAAGTAGAGTTTCATAATTTCTGCAGAATACAGTTAATTTAGTAATTAAATAAGTGGAAATGAGTGAAGGACACCTAATTATGTAACCATAGGCGCCAGTACTGACCAGTCTCATTTGGCGCATCCAAGCAATACCAATCGACTAATTACAAATATATTTTATTGATATCTTCGCTATGTGATTTTAAATAATGAGACAGTGAAGCAGTTGAAGAGATCTCGTTTGCATGCATAATGGCTTCCCGTTCCAGGTTGAGGTTGTCAACCCAGTTTTTGCTCATTACCCACACACACACACACACACACACATACACACATGTACCCGGTATGACTTTTAGAAACCTCTAATTATCTATGCTAAGTCCTTAGAAATGTCTTAAAAGTCGACTGATCCGTTTTCATAATATTTAACAACATGCTACGGTTATTACTTACGTAACGTTGAATAATTGTTACACATATCGCAGCATGGCTGTCGTGCACAGATACGTTGTTATTAAAAATTCCTACTAGTTTTGTAATGGTCGCTATTATCGCGATAAAATATTTTTAGGTGAGGATAAAAAGTGAAAATGTAAATTATGACCTGGCTGGCAAGAAGGAATTTTAGTGTTTGTTATCAAATGTGTTAACAAACTGGGTAGGGACACTAGTATCTGTTGTAACAGGGTATCGATTGGAACAACATCCAGTTAAGTTATAGCTTCCTAAGTTGCCTCTTGGTAACTCATTTATTACTACTTTTTATTTTATTACAGCAAATGTTCAAAGTGGCTCCATTAACCATCGCACAATGCCCAATTCGGTTTTTAAAGTTATCAATTACATTTTGAATAGCATTTGATGTTATTTTTCAACCTTCTCTGACATGATTTTCCAATCCTTCAATAGTATCTGGTCTACTCACATACACTTTGCTTTTTAGATAACCCCTCAAACTTAAGTCAAGGGAGCGTGGTAGTCATTCAAGCGGCCCTCTTCTGCCTATCCATTGATTAGGGAAAACTTTATTAATGTAATTTCTTACATCGAGACGGAAATGTGGAGAGGCGCCATCTTGTTGGAATCAGACATTACCAGCAGGCATATCGTAGTCATTAGGGTTAGGAAAAATTAATTCCAGGGTTGGAATGAGCTAAAAATGCGAAAAATAGATAAGGTCCCAGTAAGCGATTTCCTACTATTACAGCCCAAACATTTACTTTTCTGGCCGTTGTGTATGTTTTTCTTGCATCCAATGCGGATTTTCTGGGCTCCAATACTTAGTATTTTGCCTATTCACGGATCCGTTTAAGTATAACGTTGCTTCGCCAGTGACAATTACGTGATTTCTTAAGTTGGGTGGTCTTTTAAATAAATTTCTAATTTCTCGCAAAAATGTAATCTTCTGTCTGTGTCATCTACCCATAGTTCCTGTAGGACGTTAACTTTATAAGGATGCCACTTTTGAGACTTTTATACTTCCGATTTTTTTCAAACTTTTTGGATACTTATTGCAGTTCGGCTAACTCTCTGGTCTGGACACTTATATGGTGAAGTAAGTCACATACCTCCTGTTGACTACGGATTTTATCTCCGCATCCAATCATAATTAAAATTTCAGTTCTCTGTTTTTCGCTCAAACGGGCAACCATTTTTCAAAATAATTTAACAATTAATTGGAACTAAAATGATTTATATCTAAGGTACTCTGGTGAATTTTATGTGTTTATCGATGTTTTTTTTGAGAAAAAAAGCTTTAAAGTAAGTAAAAAAGATTAATAAAGAGTAGGTACGTAGACAATTTTTTACATTTTTTTGACAACTATGACAAAAAAGTAGGTATAATGTAGGTTATATCGCTAAATTCGTCTTTGGAATACTATTTATATAGAATACTATTTATACTGTAAAATATAGAGCGTCCTATTAAAAAAAATGTCGGTAATGTTATAGGTCTGTCAAACATGGCTCAACAAAATCACCAAGTGACGATTTCTATTTACTAATTGACCTGTTTCAGCGATTTTTTTAAATTTCAACTTGAAAAAATATTAACTTTGTTCCATCATTTTGGGACACACTGTCTATTAAACAGTGTAAAACATAGTAATTAATAGCACGTTTCGTGAAAATTTTAAGAATAAAAAATTCTAATTTGATTTTTTTTTTGTAGGAAACTTGTAGAGAACCTTTGATTGAAATTCACAACTAGCATAGATGGACGTCTTACAAAATGTTTACAATAAAACAAAATTTGAATTGGATACTATATAGTTCACAAAAATATTAATTAAGCAGTTTATAGGAACACCGTCCGTGAAAATAACAAATCCATACGTCAACCTAATAACCCAACGTTAAGACATAAACGTATGCATTATTCAATATAAGATATTGATATTATGCGCTATTCAAAATTTAGTAGATTCCAATTCATTACATGTCAATCGAGAAATAAGTAAAATGTTCAAAATGATTACGGCTTACAGTAAACAAGAAAGTCGTCGCTGATGTCATTGATTTTAAAATGATTATTTCGTACTAGTGGCGAATGTTATTTCATTTTCAAAAACTTAGCATATGTAATTTCAATAAATAACTTTCTCTGCATTCATATAGATCGCGAATTATACCAGCAATTAAAATATATGCGCACATTTAACTTGTACAAAATAAGCAGATTAATATTTTCACACTTATTACATGCTGACTAATAAATTTATGTTGAATAAATGTTAATCCTTGTTTGAACCAACGCTAAATGAGTGTGAAATATGCCTGTATATCAGTTTTGATTTTGCTTGTTTTTTTACAAATAGATCAAGCAAGTTGGCGTCTGATAGTGTAGACTCTAACATGTATACTGTTACTTGTAATATGTATACTGATGTCAATTGTAACATATTAAACCATATAATCATATTCCTCATTTGTTACACTGTAGAGAAATATACATAAGAGAATTTCTTCAATCTTAATCTTTTAACAGGGAGCACGAGAGATTATCGACATTTGAATACGGGCTGAAAATTAAAAATTTATTAAATATCAACGATACATTGTATTTGTATTTAAAATATCCGATTTTGTTTAATTTTTGCATCGATTTATGTTACTTCTTTTGAAAATAATCCTATTTTATTAATAAAATTATGAATTTAAAATAAACTTTCTTGTTACATTTTACAGTCTGTTACAACTATATCATTACACATTGCAATCGACTCCGGCATAGTTTCTTTTGTATCAAAAGGTAGTACTGGACGAATCTATTTATTTATTTAGGAAAATGTTTATCGCACTTAGGTAATCGAACATCAATTTGGCAGAAGGTGAACGCTTATCAAACAAAATTTACAAGAAAATGTAGTATCCAATGTTTAGTATCACTTTTGTTACAATCGACAATGGCCTTTCCTATTTGTTAGTCGATAGTATGACATTTTTACAAATATTTTGAAAGTGTTCATTGTAAAGGACCTGCGATGTTGGTTGCTCATAATCGTCATCTTTCAATATTTTATTTAATTGTAACATATCTGCTAGAAAATTAATTAAAGAATTACCTTTACCTAATTTCTTTGTTGATAAATTTCTATTAATTTTGACGGTAATATGAATATAGGCGAATACGCGATGGTGTCTTAAAAACCTGCTTTAATAAGAATCACACTTGGATTTATTATTTCATTTTGTTTCTTTAAAGTTGATGTTGTTTTGTTAAGAAAACTATTATTTTAAAATAAAACATTGTTGAACACACTTTTATTACTTTTTACAGCTTGTTACAACTGCATCTTGACAAATATCCAGTGTCATTTGTAACAAATGATGGTAATGGTTAAATTTATTCTTTTTTGGAAAAATATTTATTTCAATTAGCTAATTCTGGGGCAGATTTATATTTGGTAGCATACAAGCACGTCTGATCAGAATTATAAAAAAAATTATATGCTAATATGTTTGATGTGATTTTTGTTAAAACGACACTGGTCTTCCCACATCATATGACGTAGGCAGTCAAGTGTAAGGTATTCTTAGACATACCCTGAGATTAATCGTCGTAGACGACATAAAACGATATTTCATAGGTACTGGTGCTCATAACAAACATCATTAAGTTTAACTACAGTAGAAAATATATGGTGTTAGTTGCGTATAATATAAACGGGTAATTATCATTTTTCATGGCTTTTCTTGACGGTCTGTAATATATCTGCTTTATACAATTATCATTAATTAATTGTTGTGAGAAAATTTCTGACCAAACCCAACCCAAAAAGAATCGTTTTAAAAGCATTTTCTTTTTTTGCACGAATACTTCCTGCAACGTTTTTAATTTCAATGCAGCACCATCATAATCGACATCAGTTTCACTTTTCCTGACATTGCAACGGCGATAATGAAGCCATCGAGTTGATGCAGTACCCGTCTTTACAAACATAATCTAAATTAACATGATTACTACAAGTCAACTCTCTCCGGTTTGCATAATTCCAATCTAAGCAAAATCTTTTTTAGACCCTGAAACACTTAACAGCATAATTAAAGATGCAGAAATTTGTTGCGGTTAAATTCGTCATTGTTAAATCGTAGAAGGTGAATGTCTGTTCCGATAATTCTGTAAATTCTTTTTTTCTAAAGGTGATGATACAATCATAACCTTAACAATCGATTAGCGGTATAAAAACGGGAACCGTTGCCTGCGTACTGAAAAGAAGTAATTTCAGGAGTAAATTAAATTTCGATTGTAATTCTTTATGGTTTTGTTGAACTATTTTTTGAATTTTACTATTGATGTATAAGGATTTAACCTATTGTTCTGCATAAAAGATTCTTAGATCCTCTTTCGTCTTATAAATAATGTAAAGTTTAAAACAGATGGAAGGAAAAAGTGTGGCATGTAGCATACGATTTTGCACGCAATTTAGAAATATTCGTAAAGCGCCAGGTCAAAAAAAGAACAATGCAAATTTAATGATACGGCAATGAGAGTCAAATTATAATTTTATGCTAAATTAATTGCCATTATTTTTTCGAAAAATGTGATGCTTACTATTGAAATAAAAACATCAGTTACATGGTTAGACAAAATTAATCTGCTTAATCAAAATTGACTGAATCGAAAACAGAGTAAAAAAATGTTACCTTCATGTTATCTTCCTCATCTTTGACTTTTTTATTAGAAAAATTTGTTTGTTTTAATTAGCTTTAATAAATATTTTCTTGACATTTTAATGGAAAAATATTTTGTCCCATTAAAGCTTGTATTGTATATCACTATGTTCTGTCCGAAGTTTTACAAATTTAAGGAAGTAGTTATGGAAAAATTCAAAACATCGGTAAAAATTAAATTCGCTTAATGCACCTGCCTCTCTTTCTACTAGTAATAAAATAAACATTTTTACGGGTTTTGAACTTTCCTTGGTAAATATCATATACTACAGTATCATATTTGCCCACGCACAATTCAAAATAGTAATATATATAATGATACCACGGTTTATTCAGCCGCACAGTTACCTAATTGTCCAATTTATCGTTTTTATAATCTCATCGGAATAACCTGAAAGCGAAATCTTTAGGGGACTATCGTCGGATAAGTCACCAATTAGGATAACAAATAATAATAGATATCTCGAGAAAGAGGTACATTCCTTTTTAGTACTGTCGGCAGATAGCATCTTCTTCATATCTTATTTTTATGGACTTTATTATATGCTTGCTCTTAATTTAAATATTCAGCTTGTTTTAACTTTACTATGGATTATTACAGGGAAAATGTGGTTATATACAGGACGTAACACAATATTGTGTCAAGCTCAAGAATATTTTCTGTTACAAACATTTGCCCTAGTACCTATTTGCCTTCTATCTGAAATGCAGAGTTGTAAAGCATTAAAAAGTATACCTCTAAATACAATGCCCTTTTGTCCCTTTTTTTACGGAAAAGTAACAAAAAATTCTAATTTGAGACAATTTTTTTTATATTGATTGTCATTTTATTTTAATGCAGAAGAAATATGCAATTTTGAATTCAAAAAGGGGCTTTAATGATAAAAGTTTACCTAAAAAATATTTGAGATTTTCGTGGAAGAGGACGCTCTTTCATTTTTACTGAATGTCTTATTTTTGTACAAAAAAATTAAAATTATACTAAGATAAAACTAAACACTTGACCAATTTAATAGTTGATTGTATATCACAAAGCAATAAGAAAGTTTCTATATGAATATGTGTCCGAAACCGCTTTGGTTAACAATGGTGTTAAACTTACAAAAATATGTTTTTTATTTACAAAATAAAAACGGTTTCAGCGAATTTGGCATACTGCTTCTTTATTCATGTGTCCATATCACAAGTTCGTTACATACAGGAGCGTAATTTCATTTTGTTGCAAATTGGTAGAATGCACAGTTTTGGAAACATCATAAAATGTTGAACCAAATCTATATATATTTACTGTTTTGCCTACAACTAACTTTTCAGCGTATATATCGGAAAAATTATATTTTCGCTGAAACACTTGCTAAATGCAAGGTAAAAGTGCATTCAGCAGCATTGATTATTTTACAAGTAGGGGTAAAGTGATATTTAGGAAAGAGTCTTGAAAAATTTAAAAAATTGCAAATAGGTATCTCAAAAAATCATAATTTTAAATAATACAACGTCAATATTAACCAAAAGAGGTAATCTCCATAAAAAGAAGCAAAAAAACAGAGTAGATTTGGAAATGATTATTTTTGAAATTACAGTTACAAACCATGCCAAAAATTATTTGTTCAACTGTTGTAGGGAACAAGTTGTTAACTTGTAGGGTAAGTTACATGTGTTTGTTAAAACGATTGTGCTCGTTCTATATCTACAAAATATATGGGCTGTTTCATTTAAAATAAGGAAGGATGAACAATTTTCAAAAAAAAAAAGGAAAAATGCGACATTAAAATCCTTCTTAGTAATTGATTTATTAATATCTCCGTTCAATGTCATCCCTGTATCGCAAGATCTGAATATGCTGAATTCCTTTATTTAATGTTCTCCCAAAATTCTGGTGTAGGTACCTCTATAAAGCAACAGTTGAGAACTTGCAGCTACGACATAATTAGATCCTAACCTAGGATATCTGAAAGGGCACGTAATTCATTTTGAAGATGTAGAAGATGTTTGACCACCTTCTCTAATAATGAAAGTATTTTTCATGAAGTAAATCAAACCTTTCAGTTTTTCCAATCAATATTTAACAACCTTAGTGAAAACAATTCATAGCACTTTTTTTTATCTCAACGAGTATAGTATGCAAAATAGATCTCCCAACAATTTGTATTGTAATGTGCATACCGTCATGAACTCTTCTAAAATCAGATTTTGGTTAATACCCTGTACCATATTTGGACTGATTTGGTCAAACTGTTTGGAAGACATGTTTACTTCTTATTTTATTTTAGTGTCCTTAGCTTTTACAAATTTTTTCGCTATTTTTTTGCACATATAAGTACGTATAGAGCTAGAGTGTTCTGGTAAAGTAGCGAATTGGAATTGTTTTTGTGTAAATTTTTCTCTTTTGGAAAAAAGCTGGGAACTTTTGCGGACGAGAAAATTCAAATGAATAGTAATTCTATTTCGCATTCCGAAATTTGCATAAATCTGCGTGCGCGTTATTTAATCCTGGCAGGAATGTTTCCTAAAATATCTCGCATTATGCACCGGCTAAATCACATCCTGCTAGCATCCTGTATTTCACAAGCGCACAGGAAATTTTTTTGCACTGGATCCATAATTGCCTATTGCACCGGTTAGGTGGCTGAGGCAACCGAAAGAGCATATAATTATTCCCATAATAATAATACGCTACAAAACTCATTTCATTATTGATTTCATGTCGGTATGCCGGTTTTTATCAAAGCCAAAATCATGAATACCCAAGACGCACCGTTAATGTTGCCATTCTCTGAAATAATAACATTTAAAGTTGAATTCCCGAATTTTAATTAACTATTTCTCAGAGATCACCGTCAAAGCATTATCCAGTAGTTTTTATTCGGCGTCAGTTCTTCACCACATATCTCTGCCCGTTAAAAAATAACATAAAACGAGACGTCATACCGCAAAATAACGCAAAACTGAATTAAATTATCGTTTTATTGAACTGCAGTCTTGTTAGCCATGTCGGTAAACGTTTAAAAAACGGATGACAATTGAATTTGTAAGTGGCTCGGCTAAACAATGAGGCATTTGTTCGTCGAGATGTTTGTCGCGGGTAACTAGATGGAAATGAATAGAATCCGAGCATGCCTAACTGTAAACGGTTAGGAGTCACAAATCAGCATCCGTTTACAGCTAATGGTCAGTGGAAATGCGAGAGGACACGTATATGTGTATGGAGAAAGTGCTTCCATTTACATCAAAAGGTCTCTTCATACGTTATAGATTCATGTATATTTAACAATGAGAAAGTGGATTTGTTACATATGTGTACCCATACGCATGTTTTATCTCGCTGGTCAGCAGAGTCGCCACTATTTTGAAATTTATTCAATTGCGGGATAATAACTTAGGCCTTTTATGAAAATGTAATAGGAGGAAGGCGTAGTAGAAAACCCATTCTGCTTTCAGCCAATGAATTCATAAATTTCAAAAAAGCTTAGATTTAAAACTAAAATTCATTAAAATGGTTGGGATACCGCTCTGCTACAAACTCTTAGGGTTAATATAAGATGATTTAGAACACCTTGGCTATACAGGATCCCCCATAAATAAGTGCCAAAACATTTACCTCATATTTAGCTCATCAAAAGCAACAACTTTCGTTTAATATTTTTTTCCAAACTAATTTATTTATTAAAAAGACATATGGATCGTACACCGTAGGTGCCGCTAGATACGTTTCGAATAAATTGATCGATGCGAAGCTTCAGATCAGAGGCATACATGTATATGTTATTGTACAACGACACGGATAATGAGATTACTAAAATCTGCAAGAAATTATTATTTTGTTAACTTTTACTGGTACTTATTATTACGTACTACACCTATGTATTTTATGGTACGTTTCATGTGAAATGTTTAATGTAGAAACATAGCAGTGCCCCTTTTTGTTTCGTACTTTATGCAAATACTTACATATGCTCATAATGTAAAGGGTGTAGTTATAACCTGAGCTACAACCAACCCTGCACAACATTACAGTCACACACGTGGTTAAAATTTTGGCGATTATATCTAGGACAACCTATATATAAAATTCAATGTTAAAATTTCGCTATTTTATACGAAAAACCAACGTTGTATTAAAATATATAAATTCAACATAGGCGTGCGCGCGTAAAAAGTAAGTTGTAGGGTAATCAAAGCAACGGGAACTTCTAGAAAAACCCTGTATGGTTTTTTCTTATATAATAATTATATTCAAATAGACAAAAACGTGTATCGTTTTAGGAAGATATTAAAAAATGCTTTTCGATACCTATAAAATTTGTAGGGGTTGTCTCTGGTCGAACGAAGATTATATGCTTCTGGAACATCCTGTGCTGGTATTAGTTACTATAAATACAAATTCTTGCACTATTTTGAGTTTTCAAATTATTTTAAAATTGTCTTCATGATTACAGAAGTGCAATAAATATTCAATATTTATGGAAAATTATAACCACTAGAAAGTCCGAAGAGTCTTTTATACACTGCAATAATAATAATAAAATGAATAAGATAAAAATAAAAAGTGAGAAATAAATCTCTAGTATACAAATAATTATGATCTTAATTGTAACGAAACTCTCTTTATTATTATGCAATTAAATTCATCTACTAGGCGAAGTTGCTAATTTAGTTTATATTTTTTTTGCATATTTTAATATTCTTGCTGTATGTAAAATATTTAAAATTTTTGTATTGTAATTTTACATAAATAAGGTTTTAATTCATTTAACAGTAAAAACATGCGAACATTTTAAAATGTGTAAATATTTACGTTTTTTTAATGCTGAAGAAGGCACTTACAAAATTTACTCATATTGACAGTATTTCCAAAATTTTAATAACAAATTTATACCCAAGAACAGATACCATTACACAAATTCAAGAGTGCAATTCGTTTAAAAAGAATCAGAGGCACTGATTTTGCTTTAACTTTTTTTCCATCTCTTTCGGGCATATAAGAGTCATGTTGAGGATATTCCCATATATTTTTGGATTAACCTGATAAAAAACGCATTAACTCAAAACGATATTTATAAGAAAAAGTTAAATTTAACTGGAGCTTCTATTGAGAATTGAAATTTAAGAAACATATGTCTGAAAAGTCTACTAGAACCTTCTTTACCTTTCAGTCCAACGAGTTATTAGTAACAACATTCTCTTTAAACCTAAATATAAGATTTGTTCTAAAATTAGATCAATTGCAGGTCCCAGTGCATATCTAACCTCAATTTTAATCTTTCTAAAACATTGCTTGTGTATAATAGCCATCCTTTGGCAGTACCTAATGCAAGAAATAAGAAGTCAATGAAAAAGAAACCTTCACAATTATCCAATAAACAAAAAATTTCTTAAATAATTTGGAGTTGTTTGAAACTCAAAAATCTATTAAAAATAATAATTTTAGAACAATAAATACTGTAGTAGGTTTGGATTACTTACCAGTTTTTTCTGATCTTTTCACTTGATGGTTTGTAATAGTTGGAAATTAAATATATTACAGTTTTCATTGATATTTTATTTTAATTTAGTTTCCTTCTTGAGCTCATTGCTAGTTGGTTAGGTATAAGATAGATGGCGCTATTTCTAAATTTTAAAAACATTGGTAAAAAATTAATAAAATAAAAACTTCATGTGTCATGAAACGTTAGATTTAATAACACCTGTTTGTTTTCTATTTTGTTTGTGTTTTGTTTGTGTGTTTGTGTTTTTGTTTTTGTTTTGTATTTGGTCTTTAATATTTGTTTTTAAAAAAGTGGATTTTATTTTGTTGACAAAATCCCAATATGTTTTGGATAGTAGTATGGTTGAATTATCCTGTAATTGTGATATGTAAGTATTGTATATAAAAAAGTTTTATTTTATAATTTATATTTATTATGTTTAAATTTAACAGTTTTTAAGAAAGGTAAAACTTAAGAAATAATTCAAAAAAATCAAATAGTCTATATTTGTAAAAATTAATAATTATTAAATAGGTTAATAAAATAAAACATAATTTGACTTTTATAAAA